>NC_068364.1:39349796-39550011 GCF_020536995.1 Dreissena polymorpha
TTTTTGTCACTGTGACCTGACCTTTGACCTAGTGACCTGAAAATCAATATGGTCATGTTCCAGTCATGATCAATGTACCTGTGAAGTTTCATGATGCTAGGCCTAATAATTTGAGTTATCATCAGGAACCATTTATGTTCGAGTCACTGTGCTTGACCTTTGACCAAGTGACCTGAAAATCAATAGGGGTCATCTGCGAGTCATGATCAATTACCTATGAAGTTTCATGATCTTATGTGTAAGTATTCTTGAGTTATCATCCGGAAACCATTTTACTATTTCGAGTCACTGTGACCTTGACCTAGTGACCTGAAAATCAATAGGGGTCATCTGCCAGTCATGATTAATGAACCTATGAAATTCGTGATCCTAGGCGTAAGCATTCTTGAGTTATCATCCGGAAACCATTTTACTGTTTTGAGTCACTGTTAACTGTTGACCTTTGACCTAGTGACCTGAAAATCAATAGGGGTCATCTGCCAGTCATGATCAATGTTCCTATGAAGTTTCATGATCCTTGGGCGTAAACATCTTGAGTAATCATCCGGAAACCATTTTCTTAATTTGAGTCACTATCCCCTACCTTTGAGCTAGTGACCTGAAAATCATTAGGGGTCATCTGCCTGTCATGATCAATGTACCTATGAAGTTTCATGATCCTAGGCCTAAGCATAGTTTCATCCGGAAACCATTTTACTATTTTGAGACACTGTGACCTTGACCTTTGACCTAGTGACCTGAAAGTCAATAGGGGTCATCTGCCAGTCATGATCAATGTACCTGTCAAGTTTCATGATCCTAGGCTTAAGCATTTTTGAGTTATCATCCGGAATCCATTTTACTATTTTGAGTCACTTTGACTTTGACTTTTGACCTAGTGACCTGAAAATCAATAGGGTCATCTGACAGTCATATCACAGTCATTATAAATGTTCCTTGAAGTTTCATGATCCTAGGCGTAAACATTTTTGAGTTATCATCCGGAAACCATTTTACTGTTTCGAGTCATTGTGACCTTGACCTTTGACTTAATGCCCTGAAAATCAATAGGGGTCATCTGCCAGTCACGATCAATGTTCCTATGAAGTTTCATGATCCTGGGCGTAAACATTCTTGAGTTATCATCTGGAAACCATTTTACTATTTTGAGGCACTGTGACCTTGACCTTTGACCTAGTGACCTGAAAATCAATAGGGGTCATATGCCAGTCGTGATCAATGTACCTATGAAGTTTCATGATCCTAGGCCTAAGCATTCTTGAGTTATCATCCGGAAACTATTTTACTATTTGAGTCACTGTGACCTTGGCCTTTGACCTAGTGGCCTGAAAATCAATAGGGGTCATCTGTCATATCTATTAAGTTTCGTGATCCTAGGCGTAAGCATTCTTGAGTTATCATCCGGAAACCATGTTTCTATTTTGAGTCACTATGACCTTGACCTTTCACCTAGTGACCTGAAAATCAATAGGGATCATCTGCCAATCATGATCAATGTACCTATGAAGTTTCATAATCCTAGGCCTAAACATTCTTGAGTTATCATCCGGAATCCATTTTACTATTTTGAGTCACTGTGACCTTGACCTTTGACCTAGTGACCTGAAAATTAATAGCGTTCATCTGCCAGTCATGATCAATGTACCTATGAAGTTGCATGATCCTAGGCGTAAGCATTCTTGAGTTATCATCCGGAAACCATCTGGTGGACCGATCGACGAACCGACAGACCGACGGACCGACGGACTGACCGACATGTGCAAAACAAAAAGAGGGGCATAAATATGAGAACACAGCCCTTAAGTGCAAACGCTTGGCTCAAAAAATCTTCCAAATATATCTGGGCACACAAACACTGTATATGTTGAGAGTTAAAAGTGTGAAACTGTTCTATCTCTAAAGCCTTATCATGAGAGATAAAATTGTATCATGCTGAACACGCAGTTAACATCGTTGCTAAACGCACGATAGTATCCCTTTTCATACCCTTTACTCCCCCAAAATAGAAAGAGGATATTAATGTAAATGTGAACACTGTTTGTATATGTCACGTTTTCTACTTCTAAAAGTTTAAGGCCTACCAGCGAACAATTTTACATTCAAATTCATTGGTCACTTACAAAGGTCAGCTAAGCTGAAAAGCTGGGTTAAACAGCTATGCCGAAAAATATAAAAACTGCGTATTCAAATTATACATAGACTGAATGAACCAATTCAGATCATGATACATATTGTGTCTTTCCGGCATTATTACCCGATAGCTCCAACAATTCTAAAATTTCATTCAACAACGTTATCTTAGGTGTTTAACCGAGCTCAATATTGATTGACCCAGATATCACTTCAATAACAATAAAGTCACGCGTGGTCGCATATTCAGGTGCAGACAAGTTTCGCTTACTGTTTAAATGCTTACAACTGCAAACTGCAATGAAACAAATAGGAAACAAAAGAAAACAAGTAAGGGATAAACATGGAACACGTTTCCAACAAAATCTTTATGAGATTATAGCATTTTCGGAAATGACTTTTTTTTTATTTGCACACATGGCTCAAATTGCAAATGACAATGTGGGCGCAACCTTCACCGTTCCAGGCCCTTGTGACTGAAAAGAAGTTCCCCAATAGACAGGAGAGCCATTAAGTGGAGAACTCTGACCAAAATTGCGGTGAGGCATGCCAGACAGGGGCTGCAAGTATTATTTAACATATACAACCTTTTTATTTCTTCAAACTTGCCCATATATATAATGTTTTTTTAAGTGTAAAGTCAGTGTTTCATTGTTTAGATTTCTTCAAACTATAATCTTTTCTCTTGGTACACGTGCAATACCAATTCCAATCCAATAACGATCATCTTTGGGAGAAATGCTTCCTGGACAAATATTTTGCAACATTTATCTGTATATCACGCGTCAAGACAAAGTACAACTGGTTTAATCATCCTATGTTCTAATATAGGAAAACCAATAGATAAAGTCAGATACTATTTCAATTATCTTACATTCAATTCACCTATAAGTATAAGCATAATCTCATCATGTAAAATCAACCTACTTGAATACATGTAGAGAGGTAAAATGTTAGAACATCCATAGTACGTTATGGAGTATCGTCCACATTTACCATAGGTATGATTGTCTTAAACTAAAATAACTAAAATATAGGATTGAATTTATCAGCAAAGTTACGTGCACATATACAACAGTCTTTGTACTTTGATGTTTACATACTCTGATTTACATGGGGTGGGTATGTCACGAGTACTATAACATGTACAATGAAGGGCCAGTACATGTGTTTATAAGATTTTCATTTCATTTTAATCTTACTAACTAACGATTTTCATCTCCGTTAGTCTAAGAGCACTTTACCACATATCTAGAAAAAATAATACAAAACAGTTTGATAACATTCCGAATGACCTAGGGAGGATTTAAGATGTGAACAGAAAACCTTTAATTGTAATCATAAACACTATAATTCAACTAAAATTCGTACCGATGCTTGCTAAACATTGGCTGTACGGAGTTTACTTCTTGCACTGACAGGCTCACATGTGCCCAAAGTGTTAACATTATCCGACAAACACATTCAAGGGGTCAAGAAATTTTACATACACATGCATAAACAAGAAATTTTCTGAGGTCTTAAGACATATAACTCTTAAATGACCGTTGAAATGGTAATTTTATATTGCCTTTACCCCATACAAGGCACAATATGACTAAAAAGAATTTCTTCCAGAATTCTAACCACCCTGTTTAAGGACATATGTAATGCCACATAGAATTTTTTTCTGGCGTTATTTTTGCAAATTCTTTTCCTATTAAAAGGCATTTTTTTGCTTAAGTCTGATTTGCTGAGTTGGTTGAAAGAGGTACCCTAGACAATGTTTTCCGGCTATTGTTTCTGGTTAGGGCAGTTTTTCTTATAATATATTTTCCTAAAACCTTGTTAACACTCTGAATGTCATTTGCTGAGACTATTGCATGTGTTTAAAATGTAGTTGGAACGGTCAAATTGAAGGAAAAGCTTGTGGACACTCTTGAGGTTACATCTATTTCCCTATCTTCATACAACTTGGTAAGAACAGCATTATATTGATAACTTCATTGAGTGTCAAACTGGATTACAAAGGCTAAAAAACTAGGTAGATATGTACTGCAAGTAAAACCTAAATACAGTCTATTGGCCTCATTTTAAACTTCATTAAACTTGGTGACAACATTTGTCCCAGTTCTTATTGCGTTTGAAACAGAATTTTGTGGAATGAAAATTTTTGTAACTAGGTCAATTTAAAGGGAAAGCTTGTGATCACCCTATAGGTTACATTTATTGCCCGTTCTTCATACAAAGTGTTAAGATTATCCTAACCAAGTTAGAAACACAGTCACTTCGGGTTGTTATTTTTGCTCACTTGGTAGAATTATGAAAAAGCTCGAGAACCTTCTTGAGGCCAAATGTATTGCAAAATCTTCATTAAACTTGGTCCGAACATTTGTTTCTAATTATGTCTCGGCCTTAGTGAGATATAATTCCAGGCCATTGAAAGCCATGGGTGCCATTGGGCCGAGCATTTTGTACTCATAAATGTAACTTGCTTAGGACTTAAAAACACGTGTGTTATAATGATATCTTGACTTTTTGAAAAGATGTATTTATCTATGGAGTGATATACTTTGCAAGAGCTCATGATTTGTTCAAGTGACTCGCATTCCAGCTTAATTTTATAACCATAAGGCCTTATTTTATAAATGACATTCGTCCATCACATGTATACATATATCCATATCCATAATTCTAGACATCCTTAGTTTAAACACATAATTTAAGATTGATTGCATCAAAAGTGTACGTTTTTTATTCGATTACCTGGATTGAAAATTACTGGTGTTTGTTTGGCTTGTACGACACTATATCCACAATTTCACAGTAACCAACTTAACAACAATAGGGAACGCATGTGTTTATGTAATTTGTATCTCGACTATATGCAGAGAAGTCTGAGCTATTCTGCTACCCCATTTGTCTGAGTCATGCTCTGCCTTAGGTTAACATGCAACATCTTTATATCGTTGCTTTGTACTACAGGTATTCACTTGACAATTTGCACATGTGTTATTTACATCATATGTCCATTTGTCACTGCAGCAAGGTTTGAGTACGATAAGTATATATCTCTGAACCTTCAAACATGTCTTCTCTTGAGGATTCCTAACATAATTTGTCGTATGACACTGCAAATAGTATCCCTTTGAGCATTCTTTTTATATATTTTACAGTATAGTACCCCATTTAAGGTTCCTGACATCATGTGTCTTGTCACTGCAGCATAGTATCTTGTTGAGTATTACTGTCATCATATGTCATATTTTACTGCAGCATGATATCCTCATATGTGACTGCATCATGGTGTCCTGTTTGAGGATTTCTGACGTCATATATCATATGCCACAGCAGTTAAAGTATCATGTTGAGGATTTCTGTCACCATATGTCACTTCAGCATAGTATCTTGTGAGGATTCCTGTCATCATATGTCATATTGTCACTGCAGCATGGTGTCTGCTGTGGATTTATGTCAACATAGTATATACTATGTCACTTCAGATATCCCTTAACACGGCATGGTATCGTGTTGAGGATTCCTGTCTTTATATGCCATAGGTCATGCAGCATGGTGTCCTGTGAGGGATTTCTGTCATCATATGTCATATGTCACTGCAACATGGTGTCCTGTGATGAATCATACATCATACATCAGATGATACTTCAAGGTATTAACGTGTTAAGGATTTATGTAATCATTATGTCATATGTGATTGCAGCATAGCCATCTTGTTGAGGCTTTCAGTCATCGTATGTCACATATCACTGCAAGAATATTATGACGATAATTCTTATCAACATATGCCATATGATATTGCAGCAAAGTAGGATATTGCGTATTCTTTCTGTGATCATATATCATATGTCGCTAGAACATAGTATATAGTGAGAATATCTGTCACACATACTGTACACCTATTTACTAATATATATTCCCATTTTTGTTACGTGTCGCAAAAAAGTGATTATGAGTCAAATGTGTTTGTATTTATGTTAGATTTGCAAAAAAGTTCGACAAAAATTGTCAAGAATGTCCAAATTCATTACAAAGATAGGGCTTTTCAATTTCTGTCATGCACATAACTAATTTTTTTAAGCATGCGTGGGTCACATGTTAAACCACGTGACCATTGCATCATTCTTTACAACGCCTTTTACATGAATGAATAATCATATTCTCATATGTGTTTATGGTTGTTTTGCATTGTGCTGTTTTGTACTGTTTGGCATAGTGTCATTTGCCTAAAAAAGGACCAACTAATTGTATATAATGAGAATGCAATACTGCTACAGCAGCTGGAGTTTCACTTCTTTGGGGGTCACTGCCTTGGAATGGTCAAATGCAAAAGCATTGGGGGTTTAAACCGAACCCCTATCAAAATTTTGGTCACCTGGTCACAGGTCAAGATTACCTGTCACAATAAGTGTGATTTTTTTTTCCAATCGAAAACTTGTCAACAAATTGAACGATTGGCTTGATACTACACATGTGCATTGGCTTGGACGGTAGATGACCACTATTAAAATTGTGGTCACTAGTTCAAAGCCCTGTTTGGAAAGGCATATGTCTCCGACCGCGGAACACTTGTTATTTTGAACTTCACCTTTTCAAGGTAGTTCAATTCCTTTGGGTATCAGGTGAGAACCTTAGGGAACATGGCCTTCTGTTTAATAACGTACATACCTTACAACAGTAATCAAACACACACAATAAAACATTTCGCAAGAAAAGAATAGAAAAAGATCATTAAGTTTTAACACCAGAAAACAAGTAATTACTGTTATGCATTTTTTCTCATATATTGTTTTCAGCTATTGTTGCTCATCATCTTATAGCTGTACTTCTTCATCTGGAAGAGGAACAACTGGTTTGTGTTCTTGAGACATTTTAAACGGACTTATGCTAAAAGTTCTGATGGGGTTACAGAAAGGGTTGACACTGAACTTGAAAAGTGCTTGAAATGAAGGTTTATTTGAAACAATCAGAGGTGCTAACAAAATGCTCATTATCAATCATAACAATACACAATGCTTAGAAAGTGCTCGAATTCGGCTCAAACATGCTTGAAAACCAGGAAAACCAGATTCTGAACATCCTATGCCATTTCCAACATCGATATGAATTAATTTTGTTTAACGGATATTATGGCAAACCATGTATAAAACAGAATGGGTTTGGAATGAAAACTGACAAATCCTGTTTTGCCAGTATCGCCAGTTATTGAACCACCCATTTTTATCCTTGGACGATGTTCGTGTTTGCCCGCTAGCAAATTCGATCTCTTGCTGCATGCAAAACTGTAGACGGAAATATCCAAATGTATACTACTGGTATGCTGGACATCTGCACACACAAAATACAATTGATCTGAAAAATAAAGGCATTACTTTAACAACTAATGATTGTAAACATGCTCTTTTATTTTCTGTGATTAGCGACAGTAGTCGCAGGATTGTTTATTTGTCTTTATAAACTTGTACTTCATATATCTTGGAAACAAATATTTAATATTAAAAATGAATGAATTGCGCCAACCACTGCATTATCTCTTCAAAATACAGCATTTTTCTACCATTATACTTTGATGTACTGCAAATTCATGAGAATGTTTGCTATTGTTAAACAATATTTGCATCATTTAAACGAGTTTGATTAATGTTTGACACATACTGTGATAAATAATTAAATAATTGCATCAATATGAAGGAGCATATTTAAAGTTGATCTTAAACATGATGAAAATATCTTTCCTAATTGCGTTACATGGTCCTCATAGAGGTGTACTACCCATTATAACATTTACATTTTTTGACCGTGCTATATTTTCAGGATCAGCAATGTTGGCTCAGTAGAACCTCTGAACATTAAATTCTCAATATTAATAGTTTTGAAAACATAGTTTATTCGAGCTTTAAGCTAACTTCATTGTATAAGATTGTAAATTGTTCCCCATCGACCTAAGACCCTTATTGCTTTCATATGAGCAGTCACATTGAAATCATTTTCATGTCAGTATTTGGTCTATCATATACTAAGTGGTTATGTTGGAAAATGTTTCAATGTAAACATTAGTCCAATCATTCGCGTGTAAACACCGTATTAATATATCAGATTAATTATTGAATAGACAATAGCATTTGACTTTACTTAATTTAACAATTATTTATAATAATGACGAAAATCTATACATTTGAACCGAAGTAATAACACAAGCAACACCAGTATCCGTTATTATTATTACGTACGGTATTTACGCGGGGAAATAGGTTAGATAGCACTAAAATTAAATCAAACATGAATACACAAAGATCTTACATACCATCAAAAACAACAATCAATTAAGTTTATATCGTTTTAACTTATTTGATTTTAAGACACAAAAATAAATACATGGCACAGTTATTTCCATGCCCTGTCCAGTATTTCATAACAATATGAATTTTAGTTGTTTATTGCTTTAAATTATGATTTCCATCCTTTTAAAACAATTCATTTGTAAATTGATATTGGTAGCGAGATATATTTCGTAAAAAAAATGACGTCATTTCACAGTAAACAGTGAAAATAATCGATCATTTTACTGTTAATTTTCACTTTTTGAAACAGTGAAATTATCCGTTTTAATTCACTGGTATTTCTCTATAAACCACCGGAAAACATAAAAAGTATGGGTATCTTTGGGATAACTATAAGGAATATTATGCTTTATACATATTCATTTCAAAGTCAATAGTTTATTTAAATCTGCGTATTGCAGATATAATGTTTTTAAATGATAGACTTAATACTTGCACCAGAAATAATTGACTCAACAATAATGTCTTTCCTTTGCCAAGTGTTGCCTTGGCTTATTTTCTTACTGTTAAATAGTTGTTATTGGTGTTAAATAATTCACTTATAGTAATCATGTCAGAATGATCTGACTATGTCAGTGAGTACATGTTTTTACTGAGAGAATGTAATTGATGTGTTTGCCATGGGGTTTCAGCAAATAATCAGTAATTCCTACTGGTACATGTTTCATTGTAAAAAAAAAATATGTGTTAAGTAAAAAAGATAGCTGGTGGGAATAAGATTAAACTACATATATGTCTTTATGAACATAATGATTATGTAGAGAATTTACCACATTGATTCCAATCTCTTTTACTGTAAAAAAGTGTGCAGTGAGTCTGTCAAGTGATAAGATATTTGTCACCAATTATGACGAGCACAATGTCCTAACCCCTGGCCAGAGATGAAACAGTTATCCACACCTTTACTGACCTAGACATGAAATGCCCAGATGGTATACATGTGACTGCTCAGGGACAGGTTCTGGTCTGTGGACGTTACTCCCGCACTGTCCTACAGCTGGATGGTGAAGGCAGGAAGAAGCTGGCAACTCTTGCTTCCATATGTGATGGACTTAATCGCCCACAGTCAGTCTTCTACAATAGGAGCTCAGCATCCATTATTGTAGGTCAACAACAGTATGTGCTGATCAGTTTCCGTTTTGGTTTCCAATATGCGAATAGCCTTGTTGTTAAAGTTAAAGAGAATTGTTTCACAAGATTCAGTGCAAACACTTTGGAACATGTACTGTCAACATGAATGCTTGGCAACACCAGACTTGTATTAACAGTTATGTTGCATCACATAATAAACCTTGATTTTTTATTTTGTTGCCAATTAATATCAGATCATTAATGGGTTTACATAATTATACATAATACATGTGCTTTCATAATAACGTGTTTGGCATCAAGGATTTCTTAATAAGTGTAATGTTTAATTGCATTTTTTTTCTCTGGATGATTTATTGTTTCCCCCAAACCTTGAATGCATGATCTCACCAGAGTCAGCAATTGTATTGTTTTGTATTGTATTGTATTGCTCTTATGATTATTTATCATTTGAATTGTCATTTCACTGTATTGTGTTAATCTTGACTTAAACCTTGCAAATGACATGTACATGTATGACTTACTTGTTGTCATTTGTGATTCTCTACAATAATTGTTATGCAAAGTAAAATGAATTGTAGGATGCAATTTAGGAGTTTTGCTTTTTCATTTTATTCATTAACTGTAAAGATGAGTTCTTTTCAAATAAATATTTAGTATCATATAGTAACAATTAATGTTTTGTACGGATTTCTTCCATCATTGTTTTTAGATTTATTTTTTGTTTGTGACAATTATACGTGTATTGAAGTATTTTAAACATGTTATTTATCCTTTACCTTTCACTAAGTTTTACGAAATTAAGTTATATTAAAGTTCACATTTACCGTATTGTTTTCTAGCAATCGCATTGAATATTAAAATCAGTATTTGAATTTCACATTAACAGTCATCAGACTATTGCAAAGCAGTGCTTACTTCTTTGTGTATAGGAGACACTATTTTTTATTTTTAAGTAGCAAATTTACAATATGGTTAAATGACTTGTATATGCATTTAACAGTTGTGCTTTCTTATTACTAATTTACTGCTAGAGCTGTTTGAACTGCACATATTATCAAACGTTTTTAATAAAATACACATGACAAACACGGAGATAAGCATTCATGCATTTATCAAATTAAGCTAAATTTCATATAAAAATTGATCAAATGAGTGATGTATATTGTTGGTTTGGTAATGTTTCCACAGCCCTTAAATGGATATATTTAATTACCAATGAACTGGAATTTCTTTACTACTGTCAGATGTAATTGTTTATTACCATCATCTGACACCAAACTGTTTATTCTATAAACAAGTCTGAAATGTCTCATGGTATCATATGATCATTTTAAATCAATTGTAGTATTTGTTGAATCACGGTCTTTAATTTTAGTAAACAACAAAATAATGGAAAATGGGTTTTCATAACACTACACTCCTTCAAATATCCCATTGGCTAACAGTCTATTTAATATTCAATTAATTGTGCCATATGTATTTACATATCACAATTTTACATGATAAGGTTACGTATGCTGAATAACTAGGTAAAATCTTGGAAAAATCTTGTAAGCACTCTTTTGGCTAAATATATGACTCAATCTCAATTAAACTTGGTCAGAATGCTAATCTTGACAATTTCAAGGCCGATTTCCAATATGGGTCATGTGTGTCCAAAAGAAGGTCACTACGTAAAATCAAAGATTGTAACTAGGATAACTCAAACTTGATGAAAAGAATGTTTATCTTGACAATATCTAGTCAAAGTTAAATGTGGGTCATATGTGAAACAAAAATCCACATGTTCAATTTTAGAAAAATCTCTAAAGGCAACATTCATGACTCAATCTTAATAAAACTTGATCAAAATGATTATCAAGAAAATATCTAGGCTGAGTTTGAAAAAGGTTCATGTGCTTCCAAAAATTAGGTCACCAAGTCAAATCTTAGAAGACCAATATTACCATTCTAGAAGCAACATTTATTACTCTGTCTTGATCAAGCTTGGTCAGAATGTTTATATTGACAAAATCAAGGCTATGTCTAACTCTGGACAAGTGGGGTCTAAAACCATATCAGAAGTTCAAGTCTTCTACAATAGGTGAGAGATTCAGGGCCATCTGGGCCCTCTTGTGTGAATATGCATGGTGAGTGCAAATAACAAATAGCAGATAATACAGACTCAGAGTGAACTGTTTATGTATCAATAATTCAATATAGCTTAGTATTTTTTTTAGCTCAGCTGAGCAAAATGTGCTCATGGTAAGCTTTTATGATCACCTTGTGTCTGTTGTGAAAAGTGTGTCGTGCAACGTCAACATTTACCTTGTTAACACTGTTGAGGCCATATTTATTGTCTGGTATTTATGAAATGGCTCACGTTAGGTCAAAAACACTCCAAAAGTCACATTTATAGTCCAATCTTTATGAAACTTGGTCAGAACATTTGTTCTTACGATATCTGCGCTAAGTGTGAAAATGGTTCTGGTCTGTTGAAAAACAAGGCCACAAGGGAGCAGGGCAGTTTTCTCTATTAAGCTATAGTAAACCCTGGTAACACTCCAGAAGTCCCCTTTTTTAACTTTGTAAGAATATTTGTTCTAATGATATCTCAGCTGAGATCGAAAATGGTTGTGGTTTGTTAAAAAAACGCTCTCTTTCGGCGGAGAAGTTTACCCTATTTGGCTATTGTAAATCTTATTTACACTATAGAAGTCACATTTTTAGTCCAATCTCCATGACACTTGGTAAGAATATTGGGGGGAAAGTGGGGTCCCTCATAAGCCTGTGCGGAATGCACATACTAATCTGAGACGACATTTTAAGCACATACATTTAACACTGTTTTTCCAGAGTGGGCTCATATCTTCACACTTGTGACCTTGGTGATCATATTTCACATGGAAGCCACCAGTTTTACATCTGCAATGAAATGCCAAACACAATTTAACAGAATTTCTTTGCTATACCTTATAAAAAGACGGTACAATTTGATATATTCCCAACTGTGATTTTGATTGTATTCACAGTACAGCATTAAACTTCACAGCAGAGCCTTGTATTTCACAGTGCATGCTTGTATTCTACAATGCAGCCTTGTATTTCACAGTGCAGCCTTGTTTATCACAGTGCAGCTTTGTATTTCACAGCGCAGCCACCAGTGTTACACCTGTCAAGCCAAGTTCACTCAGAGTTGTACCGACACCGTGTGACCAACAATAAGGCCGCCACCTCCATGTTAAAATGTAACACGTGCAATCTGACCTTCAGAGAGCCGCTTGACCTTGAGAAACATCGGAAGCTGCATCTCGACCGCAGGTAGTTTAAATCTATGTCGTTTAGCTCAATTGCATTTAAACCTGAAGTCTTATGGAAACAAATTCATTTGCTGGGTAGATCTTGCAAGTAATGTATTTTGGAGAGATCTATAGGAAGTTACCACAGTGGGAATCGATCTAATGATCTCCTGATCGCTAGACTGACACCATATCCACAACGCCATGGCGACCTACTTGACCGTAGGTAACCCCCAGTCCTCTAAATACTGAAACATGAGAAGCTTTCTGTGATAACTGGGCTTAATGGATGTGTGTAAAGTGTCATCCTAGATAAGTCTGTGCATGTTGCACAGGCTAATCTGGGAGAACACTTTCATGGCTGGTTACAGCATTTCGGAAAATTGCACCCAGCTCTTTGAAGAAATCGTAGAAGGAAGTGATATTCCCAATAGCCATTCAGTAGTCATTGAAGAGGTTGACAGAGGCAAGTTTGCGGAAAACCATGAGGACCATTTGTCAAAAACCATGAGGACCATTTGTCAAATAATTCTGCCATTGCGATGTCGTAATGAGTGGGTAGGAAAAATTTCATGGTGTAGAACACGGAAGTTGACGTGGAGCTCGTGGAGATTGAGTACATACAGGACAAGGACATAATCACCATATCAGGTACAATATGGGCCTACCATTCAACCTCGTTCTGGGAAAACTGGGCTTAATGCGCGTGCGTATTTAAAATGTTCGTTGCAGAGGCTAATCAGGGACCACACTGCGATTTTGTTAATTTTGTGTTAAAAAGAGGTCTCTTCTAAATTAAATGCCTGTGTTGGTAGACAAATTTCACACTGCACAGGCTAATCTGGGATGACACTTTATGCACATGCGTTAAGCCCAGTTTTCCAAGAATGAGGCTCAATTTGTTGTCCATATCTGCAATGTGCCTCCCCTTCTCCCTTTCATGTAATATGGCAATGTATCGCTTCAAATATTATGTTGGCTGGCTTGTCGTTTGTATAATCTAGTATGAGCTGGTGGAATTAAATTGCGTTAAAGAGGTTTTGTTCAAATATTTTTATATTTAAAATAGTTCAGATGCATTTATTTACAAAACTGTAAAATTAAAATAATCTTAAAACCTTAAAAACAATTGCCTTCTCTGAAACTAGTACACGAGACTTGTTAAAGCAAAATCAGATGTACTCTCAATGTGTGTGTTCTCAATGTGTTTAATTGTAAATCCTAAATGCTGCATTCTTGGCAATTTCTCCATATTTTCTCTAGCCAACTTGACGTTGTATTCCTTTCTTTATGGTTTTGTGTTTTTTAAACCATGGTACTTTTATTTTACCATGACCCTGTGATGTTTTAAGATGAGTACTACACAGGAATACACTGAATAGCAATTTGACGTCGCCGTGGTGTAGTGGATAATGTGTCCGCCTAAGGACCGGGAGGTCACGGGTTTGATCCCCACTGTGGGAGTGTTCTTTAGATTACCCCATAGACACCACGTACTGGTTCTAGTCCCAGGAAAGGGACTTGATAGCATTTATAATAAGACTTAACCTTTCTATGCTATAGAGCTAAAATAAAAATGATTATATGCATCGCTTATAACATGTATAAAAATGACAGTAGCAAAAAAATTTATTTGCTCCTGTTGTTTGTACTGTATATAACAACGATGTAATGATACAAATCGTCGTTATACCGAAAATGCAATTAAGCAAAAGATTTCAACAGCGTGGTGAAAATTCAATACATGTTGAACAATTAAGATTATATGGATTGCCTACTGATATTTTCACACGTATTTAAAGAGCGGCAACCTTTCTTTGTTTTGCATGATATCATCGTGAATGTGGAGGTTTTGGGCAGTGCTACGAGCGTATTTAACATACATTTGCTAACCATACCATGGTGTACAATCGTCTGGCATTTTTAATCTTGTAATGGCTTTTAAGTGTTTGTTTAAATATTATTGTTGAATATATATATACAATTACGCCCTTTTTTAAAGTATAAACGTTGTATATTATGGATAAAGATTATGGGAAAAAATGTACAAATTAACTTACACATGCGGATACAATTAAATAGAAAATAGTATGTTCAAGTTATTGTGTCTTTCTGATAAATATTTGTATAACAGTGATTCGACATTATTTGTAACAACACGTTTTCTAAACTAAGTGTGCGATTTTTAACACTTGGTTTGTAATAGCATATTTTTAGTGTAAACCTAATCCACGGCATTGTCAATCAAATGATCTTTTCTGTTGCAGAGGGTAACACCAGCTCCTCCTTATCGGACATTGTATCAAAATTACAGTATGAAAAAATCTGCAACCCTACAACCACTTACGGTAACCAAATGACCAGTTATGGTTACCATGGTAACCACACAACAACTGAAGGTAATCAAATAAATCGTTACCAATCAATAAGGGAGAGTAACCATGCAACCAATGCTGGTTACCAAGTTACCATTGATGGTAACCAAGCAACAAGTGAGTGTAAACAAGAAAACACTATCGGTAACGCAGCAGCCCTTAGAACTAGCATGGCGACCACAACTTTGACACATGGTGTGATCATTGATAATGCTACTCCAGAAAATAATGCGTGTGATGAAAGCAATGGATATCTCGATGGTGAAACCCTGCATGTGAGTCTGAAAGGTAAGATTATTCCTTTTTTGAATAATGAAAATGAGCCTTACGCTGGAAAACAGGGTTTATTGCATGTATGTAACGTGTCATCCCTGATAAGCCTGTGCAGTCCACACGGGTTAATCAGGTAAACACTTTCCACTTTTATGGAATTTCTCGGTGAAAGGAAGTCTAGGTGGAAAGTGTAGTCCCTTATTAGCCTGTGGGTACCGCACAAGCTAATCTTTCACAACTTTCTATGCACATGCATTAAGCCCCGTTTTTCCACAGCGAGGCTCAAATGAATGTGTAGGGGTTATGCATATAACCAAGTATAATATTTATCTGGAATGTCAATCATAAGTGAGGTCCACCAAACACACTCAGGTCTTATCTGAATTGTGTATATGTGTATTAGAAGATTATCACGGTTTTCTTGTGCCTTGACCATTAATAATTGTAGTCTATCAAATTACCAGATAGTCTTTTTCAAACCAAATCTAGTTACATTTGTAATAGTAATCTCCGTTTGTTGAACATTAACCTTGGTTGTCACGATCTAATTTTTATGATAAATCATTATCAAGATTTTTGCACAACTGGGTTGTTATTTCATGTATGTACTATTTTATCAGAGCATTTAAGGTGGTATGGATAAACATGAAGTCATGTGAGGCCTAGAAACAGACCAGTATGAGGCTTTGATAACACTGTATTGATAAGTGCAGGACATGATTAACTTATTTCTTATCCACCATTCACCAAATATTGTCTAACTTCTATTATTTAATGCTCATAAATAGTGCAACTGTGTCAGAAATGAAAACAAATGTCTCGTGTTACCTATGTTGAACGATGCTTTATTTAATCAAAAAGGATGTTCTTTGGTATCAATTTTGGAAAAACAGAAACAAACAAAATCAATAGTTATATGATAAAGCTTAAGCATTTCAGGTGGCGTATAGGCATGCGTATCTATCAGTCCGCACACCTTCAAACACACACACACAGTTATGTGTAATGAGATTTAAATTATCATATCATAAGTCTGGAGCAGTGCTCCAGTTGGGTTTAAATGGAAGAGCGCCCCACCCTGCCACTCTGAAGCCCCGCCCTTCCCTTCCGAGATCCCGTCCTGCCCTTGTATTTATTGAAAAATTATTATTTTTTGTGTTAACTTATGATAATTTATCAATCACTTTTTTACATTGAAATAAATTTATTCTTCATTGTAGACATTTTATTTGCATGGTTTAATAATAATGGTAATAATATATTATAACAATAATAATTAACATTAAAAGTAATATGCAACAGGGAGCATTCCAGATACCATTGCGCGCTCAAAAGTGCCATTTTGACAAAATACTGCGCGTCGAAAATGCCCTTTTGACAAATTAGCCACCCACCCTGCCCTTTTCAAATCACAGCTGGAGCACTTCCGGATGATGTCCTTTTGTATTGTGTCACGCATGATGTCCTTTTGGTAGGATGTCACATATGATGTCCTTTGGTATTATGTCACAAATGATGTCATTTGGTGTGATGTCACAAATGTTGTCCTTTGGTTGATGTCACAAATGTTGTCCTTTGGTATGATGTCACATATGATATCCTTTGGTATTATGTCACAAATGCTGTCGTTTGGTATGATGTCACACATGTTGTCCTTTGGTATGATGTCACATATGATGTCCTTTAGTATTATGTCACAAATGTTATCCTTTGGTATGATCTCAAAAACCATGTCATTTGTTGTGATGTCACAAATGTTGTCCTTTGGTATAATGTCACCAATGATGTCCTTTGGTATTGTATCACAAATATTGTCCTTTTGTATGATGTCACAAATGATGTCCTTTGGTATGATGTCACAAATGTTGTCCTTTGGTATGATGTCACAAATTTTGTCATTTGGTATGATGTCACAAATGTTGTCCTTTGTATGATGTCACATATTATGTCCTTTGGTATTATGTCACAAATGTTGTCCTTTGATATGATGTCACAAATGTTGTCCTTTGGTATGATATCACCAATGATGTCCTTCGGTATTATGTCACAAATGTTGTCCTTTGGTATGATGTCACAAACGATGTCATTTGGTGTGATATCACAAATGTTGTCCTTTGGTATAATGTCACCAAAGATGTCCTTTGGTATTATGTCACAAATGTTGTCCTCTGGTATGATGTCACAAATGATGTCATTTGGTGTGATGTCACAAATGTTGTCCTTTGGTATAAGGTCACCAATGATGTCCTTTGGTATTATGTCACAAATGTTTCATTTGGTATGATGTCACAAATGATGTCATTTGGTATGATGTCACACATGATCTTCTTTGGTATGATGTCACCCATGATGTCCTTTGGTATGATGTCACATTGAGATATGGAAAAACAGAAACATGCACTATAAATAGTCATAGGATTAAGCTTAAGCATATAAGGTGGCTTATAAGCATGTGTGTCAGTCGCTCCGTAATCTCTCAAAACACCAAAACAGTTATATGTAATGAGATAAAATAAAACAGTGTTTTTTTCACCATTTTGGAATGGGGCTGGGTCCTTTTGGATTGGGAACAATTGTGTTGTTTTTACTAACATATACTTAAAAATTTAGAATAAAATTGATTTCATTATTAATTTACTAAGCTGCAATTTATAAAGCTGGATGGGACATAACTTAATGTTGAGACAAATTAAGTTCTTTTTTCGGAAACCTTCAATTTGGCATAGTTATGTCCTATTAAGGAAAAATGTATACTTTTTTCCATTGGCAATGGGTTCCACTACAGGCCCCACATTTGATAGAAAAAACACACTTAAAAGTCATATCATTAGTCTGGAGTAACAATATTAACAGAAAATCATGAGAGTGCGTGTCATAGTTATCATTAATAACAACTAAAATGAATTGAAACTTCAAATATTGACAAACTTTAACTGTCCAACACTTCATGAGAGTGATTTTAAGTGGACGTGTTAAACGTATGGACCGACGAGAACAACCAGACAAATGAGTACACTAGAAACATGATCGATACTGCTGTAATATTCGGCAAAACATCTGTGCTGTTTCAGGTGGTACTGGTCAGTCGCTACGCTAATCAACAAGCACATGCTGGAGTATTAGGCTCAACATCTGTGCTGTTTCAGAGGGTACTGATCAGTCGCTGAACATCTGTGCTGTTTCAGGTGGTGCTGGTCAGTCGTTGACGCTGATCAACAAGCACAGGTTGGAGTATTAGGCTCAATATCTGTACGGTTTTAGAGGGTACTGGTCAGTCGCTGACCCTGATCAACAAGAGCAGGCTTGAGTATTAGGCTCAATATCTGTACTGTTTCAGGGGGGTACTTGTCAGTCGCTGACCCTGATCAACAAGAGCAGGCTTGAGTATTAGGCTCAATATATGTACTGTTTCAGGGGGTACTGGTCAGTCGCTGACCCTGATCAACAAGCGCAGGCTTGAGTATAAGGCTCAATATCTGTACTGTTTCAGGGGGTACTGGTCAGTAGCTGACCCTGATCAACAAGCGCAGGCTTGAGTATTAGGCTCAATATTTGTACTGTTTCAGGGGGGGTACTGGTCAGTCGCTGACCCTGATCAACAAGCACAGGTTGGAGTATTAGGCTCAATATCTGTACTGTTTCAGGGGGTACTGGTCATTCGCTGACCCTGATCAACAAGCGCAGGCTGTAGTATTAGGCTCACTATCTGTGCTGATTCCGTCGGTACTGGTCAGGCACTAAACCTCTGTGCTGTTTCAGGTGGTACTGGTCAGTCCCTAACATATGCGCTGTTTCAGGTGGTACTGGTCAGTCACTAAACTTCTGTGCTGTTTCAGGTGGTACTGGTCAGTCCCTAAACATATGCGCTGTTTCAGGTGGTACTGGTCAGTCACTAAACTTCTGTGCTGTTTCAGGTGGTACAGGTCAGCCCCTGAACATATGTGCTGTTTCAGGTGGTACTGGTCAGTCACTAAACTTGTGTGCTGTTTCAGGTGGTACTGGTCAGTCACTAAACTTCTGTGCTGTTTCAGGTGGTACTGGTCAGTCGCTTAACTTCTGTGTTGTTTCAGGTGGTACTGGTCAGTCACTAAACTTCTGTGTTGTTTCAGGTGGTACTGGTCAGTCACTGACCATGATCAACAACGCAGGTTGGAGCAGATGACCCAGGGATCTGAAGTGGTGGACGTGGAACTGCAGAAGGTAACCAGGTCCAAGTACTTTTGGGCCGCGCTGTGTGAAAACAGGGCTAAATGCATGAGCATAAAGTGTTGTTCCAGAGTAGAGTAGCATGTGCAGTCCGCACAGGCGAATCAGGGACGACACTCTCAGCCTTTATGGATTTTTTTAATTTAAAGTATTTTTTTAAACAAAAATCCTGTTTATGAAGAAAGTGTCTTCCACACAGGCTAATCAGGAATGACCATTTACAAACATGCATTAAGTCCCATTTTTTCCCCAGAAAATGGCTTTTGTAGTTTGTTTATGACACTACTTTCAGTAGGGGTTTAGGGGTCGAAATTGATAAGCACAAAACTACCGATCCGTCGCTTTAGTCAAACATGTTAATCTTAGAGTTCAAGAAGATGGTTTGTTCTTTATTTAGCGTTTAAGCTCACCTGAGCACAATGTGATCACCTTTTGTCCATTGTGAGTTTTCTATCATCAACATTTATCTACTTTACACTCTAGAGGACACATTTATTGCCGATTTTCATGTAACTTGATCACAAGATTTGTCCCAATGATATCTTGGCTGAGTTCAAAACTGTGTTATTTAAGGTAAAAAACTAAGTCAAATTGAAGAATAGCTTGTTAACTCTCTATAAGTCACATAAAGTGCAATTTTCATTACTTCTTGATAACATGCACGAAGTCACATTTTTAGTCGAATCAACATGCAACTGTGTCAGAAAATTTTGTTCTCATGATATCTTAGCTAAGTTCAAAATCGTTTCGATCCGTTGAAAAACATGGCCACCAGTTGACGGGGCAGTTTTCCTTATATTGCTTTAGTAAATTCTTGTTTTACACTCTAGACGTCATATTTATTTTCCAATCTTCCTGAAACGTGGTTAGAACATTTGCTCCAATAATATCTTTGATTATTTCATAAATGGTTTGGGTTAGTTGAAAAGCATAGCTTCCAGGAGACAATCGGCACAAAACACAGTTGATCAGAAAAATAAAGGCATTACTTTTCCTACTAAACAATAGAAACATTCTCTTCTTTGATGAGCAACAGGAGTCACATGATTATTTATGTTTTCTTTGAAGTTTTGTACTCTATATATCTTTGAAAAAAAATCCTTTAAGATTAAAAATGAACACATTGTGCCACCCACAGCATGATGTCTGCAAAAGACGAAAATTAGGAAAAATACAGCCTAGTTCATCAATTGTACTTTGATTTACTGAAGTTTCATGTTTGCTATTGGTAAACAATATATGCTTCGTCTAGCCAAGTTTGATGCATGTTTGACAAACACAGTGGTAGTAATTGCAGCAACATGTAGAAGCATATTTAAATCAAAAGTGGATCCTTTAATTGAGTTATACAGTTCACATAGAGTTGTAATATCCATTTACTTTTTTTTTTCGACCGTGTTATATTTTCAGGATCGGTCATGCATCAGTATATCCCCTGTAAGTTAAATTCTCACTGTTAAAAAGTGTATTTTTTGTGCTAGCTTTCAGCTAAATTTATTGTAAAAGATTGCTCCCATCAACGTTAGGAGATACCCAACGTGCTTTCATATAAGTGGTCAGGTTGAAAAAGAAAAACAGTATTGGGCGTATCATATACCTAGTGGTTCTGTTGAAAACTGTTTCAATGTAAATATCAGTTTAATTATGTGAATGGAAAATTAAGACGTCTCTACTCTAGTTAAACTGTTAACTGATATAATTTTAGCATATGTCTTTTCAAATATATATTTTATGAACATTATAATTGTTTATTGTATACCTTACATACATTTAAAAAACAAGAGTTGTTCTACAAATATTGCTTGAATTTCACTTTTTTACCTTAAAATGCTTTAAAGTGCTTGAAGTTTGACTGCAGGTTTCTGAATGATCGTACAGGCTTTGTTGTATGATAACGTCCTACTCATATGATTTGATAATGCGTACTGGTACATGAGTTCAAGTACTGATAACACAAATGTGTATCATTCAACAGTACCGTCCAAAGTAATAGATTAGATGATTTAAGCCACCAGTTGAAGGGGTGTAATTTAATGGGCACAGATTTCTTAAGAATATTTATAATAAAGGGATTAAGATGGCATTGTTTTCTCAGTCAACTGTGGGTAAAGGCTCTGATTCATTTACAGACTTTTGTTGTTCACCGTGTCAAGAGCACAAAATTGACCAGTGGGCCGAGTTTTACTGCGATAACTGTCTAAAATTTTATTGTGCAAAATGTATTAACTTGCATGGTCAGTTGTTTGGAAAACATGTGACATATGGAAGGGGAGACACAAGTAAGTGGCCAGTGTCCAAGGAAGTGGAGGATTTCATTCAGAAATGTGACCTTCATGAAGACAAACGGCTAGAGATGTTTTGTAATGACCACAATCAGCTGTGCTGCACTAATTGTGCTTTCCTCAATCACAGGTAATTAAGACATGTATATGCTTTCAAATATAATTGGTCAATGTTGTGTGAAAAAGGGGTTTAATGCTTGTGCATAAAGTGTCGTCCCTGATTAGCCTGTGCAGAGAATCAGGGACTACACATTTCGCTTTTGTGCTATTTTTTTCAAGAAAGTCTCTTTTTAGCCAAAATCAAATTTAGACCGAAAATATTTGGAACAACACTTTAGGCACATGCATTAAACCCCTTTTTGACAGAGCAAGGTTCATTTGTTTTCATAAAAAGACCATTCAATCTATCATTATTTAGATCAATTTTGGCAAAGTGTTTATTGAAATTATAAATTGAAACTAAATTATTACATTCCATAGGTAACACTATTATCCCTGAAAAGAGCATTTTGAAAACAGGATAGATCTGATAAAGTGTTTACATATTTTTATTTCATGCTCATTTAGACCACATAAAAATATTGATGTATGGTTTCATTTCAGACAATGTGCTAAAGTAGTGCTTATATCTGAGTCAGTGAAAGGACCTTTGCCAGACTTGCAGCAACTATCAAGAAAGATTCAAACTGTTCTTGTAGAACTAAAAAAACTTCAGAATTATTGGGACACCAATATGCAGTCTTTGCAGGTTTCGTACAACAAACAATTACATGAAATAGGTCAAACACGCCAGAAAATAAATACAATTTTAGACGAGATTGAAAATACAACATTGAAAGAGCTAGAAGATAAGATGACGACTCTGAAAGCTTCGGTCAACACTAATGTGGACAATTGCAGCAAGCTTCAAAATGAACTGACACGACTCAGAGACACAATACATGACATTGTTGATAAGGGTAAAGCAGAACTCTCGTTTATTGCAAGTAAAAAATGTCTGGAAAAAATTAATCAGTCTGAAACATATCTGAAAGAGAACTTAGTTCAGGTAGAAAGTTCACTGACATTCCATGTTGACAGTGATTTTCAACAGCACTTGTCTAAATTGTCAGGTCTGGGGAGGATTGTGGTATGTACATGTACTCAGGCTGTGCCTCTGCCTGGTGCCCCGAACAAGGTATTGGCTGTGCAAGGAAAGTCAGAGTATGATGTGAGCATAGCAAGTGATGTAAAGAATAGATTTGATATAAGAGCCATCTGTGTTCTCTCAAATGATCAGATCCTTGTTGCAGATTATACTAATAAAAGAGTTAAGCTACTTGATCATCAATACC
Organism: Dreissena polymorpha; assembly: GCF_020536995.1. Lineage (NCBI taxonomy): Eukaryota > Metazoa > Mollusca > Bivalvia > Myida > Dreissenidae > Dreissena > Dreissena polymorpha. The sequence continues at coordinate 39,373,105 of NC_068364.1, forward strand.
AGGTTGTGGGACATTGTGATTTAAATGCTTATCAATTTGACATGTGTCGTATCACCTCAAGTGAAGTAGCTGTTGCTGTGGATGTCGATCAGAAAAATGAGGTTCAGTTTGTCTCTGTGAATGACGGGAGGCTGGTTAAGGGCAGGAAGTTACGGTTTAAACATCCATGTTATGGTATTGCTCACAATCTGCAATACCTGTATCTCACTTCTGGTACTGCACTTTACAAGTATTCAATGAGTGGAGACCTGCTTATCAAGCTGTATGAGAATAAATCATACCCGTTGACAGGTAATAGAATGGTGGATATAACTTTTTTTTTTATAAATAATTATAAGGAATTTTCATATTCTATAATGATTTTTACATATTCGCTTAAATGTTAAATTGTTAAGTTACTTTTGCATATTGCAGATAGTTATGTTTTCAAATAATATACATTAAACTTTCACCCTATGTAAATGAAACCTACTCAACAATAATGCCCATCCTTTGCTAAGTGGTGTCTTGACTTATTTTTTACTGTTTAGCAGTTGGTATTGGTTTTAGAGATTATTTTAAATAATTCCATGACAGTAATTATGTCAGCAAGCACTGACTATGTCAGTGACTACATTTACTTACTTAGAAAATGATATTGATGTGTACGTCATGGGGTTTCAGTAAATAATCATTCATTCATTGTAAGAAATATCATAATCTATTAATTAAAATAAATAGCTGGTGTGAATAAGATGTAACCGTGTCTTAATTAACATAATGATCCTGTAAAGAATTTACTACATTGATTCTACTCTCTTTTGCAGTAAATAAGTGTGCAGTGAGTCCGTCAGGTGACAAGATATTTGTCACCAACTATTCCCACAGCAAGGTTCTCACCCTGGACAGAGATGGCACAGTTTTCCACACCTTTACCGACCCAGACCTGAAAGTCCCAGAAGGTATACATATGACTGCCCTGGGACAGGTGCTGGTCTGTGGAGAGGCATCCAGCACTATCCTACAGCTTGATGGTGAAGGCAAGAAGAAGCTGGCAACTCTTGCTACCAGGAGGGATGGACTTGATCGCCCACTGTCAGTCTCCTACAACAGGAACACAGCATCCATCATTGTGGGTCAAACATGTGTCACAAACATTCTTGTAATTAAATTAAAATAGTTTTGTTTCACAAGATTCTGTACATACATTTTAGAAAATGTACTTGCAACATGAATGCTTGGCAACACCGAACTTTAATTAAGTGTTCTGTTTCATCTCATGATTCACCTCGTTGAGTTATTTTGTTCCTCAATAATGTAAGATCATGAATAGGTTTATAAAGTACTTTCATCATAAAAAATCATGGCATCAAGGATATTTAATTAGGTGTTATGCTTAATTGTATAATTCACCCTGGATGATATATTATGTTGTCACACTCTTTTAAAGCAAGCTACCAACTGTTCCAAGGAATCAACTGAAACGCTGTGATGATTATTTTTCATTTGAATTGTATATAGTCTGCGTATTTGTATGATCTTTGTCTATATCTTGGAAATGAGGAATATGTATATATGTGACTTACTTGTTGTCATTTGTGATGCTCTACAATATGTTTGTGTGATTGCTATGCAAAGTAAAATGAACAATGGGATGCAGATGAGGAGAGAAGGTTTTACATTTTCATTTTATTCTCTGTCAGCATTTGTTTTGTTTTAAGAAATGTTTTGTTTCATAGAGTAACAATTGATATTTTAATTGTACAGATTTCTTCCATTGATGTTTTTAGATTTTATTTTTGTTGATGAGAATTGTACATGTAATTAATGTATGTCAAACGTGTTATTTGACGTTACCTTTCACTATATCGTCTGTTTAGCGCAACACTGTTCGAACTCAATTTCACAAAAGTTTTTAGGAAATAGAAAAAATTTGGTATTATGTTGCTTCTTTAGATATGCCATATGTTTTTTTCTTAAAATATTCTAATTTTGAAGTACTATATTAAATATATCTGAATTATAACATACGATAAATTGTAAAAGAGATATTAAGCATTATTGAAGTTAGAACAGTTTTCCCACTAAAAACATAGTTTATTTGCTTTTTTATTTGGGGGAACACTGTTCTTACTCAAGTTAGAACAGTATTGCACCTAAGAATTATTGTTGTTTGCTCAAATTAAATGTGTGCAACACTGTTCCAAGTGAATTTATGATTCACACTTATTTAGTTACGGTTGTTTATTTTATACTTTCCGGTGGTTCAAAGAGATATTAGAGAAATAAAACTGATAATTCACTGTTTCAAACAGTGAAAAATAACAGTGAGAATTATCGATAATTTTCACTGTTAACTGTTAAATGACCATCATTTTTTTGACGAAATGACGTCATTATCCCAGCGGAATTCTTTAGTTAAGCTCTTTGACAATGTTAATAAACGGTGAAAAAAAACCATAAAATAAAAAAAAAATTGTTGGATTCGGTGGAATATCGATTTTAATTCACTCATGATCATAGAAAATATAAATGATTTGTAATCGATATTCCACCGAATCGAACAAATATCCTCTATTAAAAACAATAATTATTTAAGACATAAACCTTTAATAAACAAATGTCTGTTACACAAAACTGAACATAATATATTGACACTGTGTTTTTTAATCATGCAATTATTTAGCCTCACTCAGGAAGAACCGGGATTAATGCATATGCTTAGTGAAGACTGCACAGGCTTATCTGGTGTGAAATGGGATTAATCCATATGCTTAGTGAAGACTGCACAGGCTAATCTGGTGTGAACTGGGGTTAATGCATATGCTTAGTGAAGACTGCACAGGCTTATCTGGTGTGAACTGGGATTAATCCATATGCTTAGTGAAGACTGCACAGGCTAATCTGGTGTGAACTGGGGTTAATGCATATGCATAGTGAAGACTGCACAGGCTAATCTGGTGTGAACTGGGGTTAATGAATATGCTTAGTGAAGACTGCACAGGCTAATCTGGTGTGAACTGGGGTTAATCCATATGCTTAGTGAAGACTGCACAGGCTTATCTGGTGTGAACTGGGATTAATCCATATGCTTAGTGAAGACTGCACAGGCTAATCTGGTGTGAACTGGGGTTAATGCATATGCTTAGTGAAGACTGCACAGGCTAATCTGGTGTGAACTGGGGTTTATGCATATGCATAGTGAAGACTGCACAGGCTAATCTGGTGTTACATGTAACGCACATGCATTTATTCCAGTTTGCTGAAGATAGCAAGTTTTGATACTTTCATGGCTGGAATTTATGAAGATTTGTGGGAAAAAATAAGAGAAAACTAACTAAATGTCCATTTATGATGGCCATGAATTATCACAACAGTTACTCAGTTACTTAGTTAGTGTGTTTAATAATTTGACATTAAAGTATTGAGAACCAATAAATAGTGAAAACCTACAACAGGGTCAGTTGTTGTAGCGCTGGGCTATAACTCAGAGGCTTGTGGTTTCAATCCCTGGCCCAGTAACATACCGTATTTTTTTTGCAACCAGCATAAAACCAGAACAGCCTGCTAGTAACTCGCAGTCTGTTCAGGTTTTATGCTGTTTGCTACTCATCAGTATCTTAGAATAGTACATATCAAAGCGGTAAAGGGTTAATTAATTGATGTTGTGTCTGAAATTTTGGACATAAAAAAATATTTAAAAAAAAACAGGTGTCCGAAAATTTAGAGACAAACAATTTACAGACACTAAAAATATTGCATTGATGATCAGATACGGGTATTCAATGTGTATAGTTTCAATTATTTCAACGAATAATAACCCGTGTTTTGTGAAGTAACACACAGTATTAAATTAGTTGTATGTTTCATTCCATTCTGTTGGGTGAAACAATTGTATATTACCGGTATACATCATTATTTACCCTTATAACGCACATATAATGGTCATTTGCCTAATGGCATCGTCTGTAAGGTTTTATGACCTTAATCCGGTTGTAAAATCGCATGTTCAAAGTGTCACCTGATATGTGCAACTTGGTAGATTGTTGGTATATGACATTGTCCAAAAATTTTTTAATTAAATTAAGTCATTAATTATGGACGGAAAACTGTATGTCCGAAAATTAAAAGTCACTAAAAATAATTATTTTGGCCAAAAAGTTGGTGTCCGCCAATTTTAAAGTGTCCGAGACTTAGAGTTTTTACGATAACTTGTGTGAAGTTGATCATGAAATCCTTTCTTTGGCCATACTCCCCCTGGCTCTGATTCAATTTCTACAGTTGTCAGTTACTGGTACAAGTATGTGTACTTTATTGTAGTAAACCCGCTAACCCGGAAAAAGTGTGAGTACTTTGTACAAGTAAAGCAGCTATTTTAGGAAAAGTGTGAATACTTTGTACTAGTAAACCAGCTAACCCAGGAAGTGTGATTACTTTGTTCTAGTAAACCAGCTATTCCAGGAAAAATGTGAGTACTTTGTACTAGTAAACCAGCTATCCCTGGAAAAGTGTGAGTACTTTGTACTAGTAAACCAGCTATTCCAGGAAAAGTGTGAGCACTTTGTACTAGAAAAACCAGCTAACCCAGGAAAAGTGTGAGTACTTTGAATTAGTAAACCAGCTATTCCAGGAAAAGTGTGAGTACTTTGTATTAGTAAACCAGCTATTCCAGGAAAAGTGTGAGTATTTTGTACTAGTAAACCAGCTAACCCAGGAAAAGTGTGAGTACTTTGTACTAGTAAACCAGCTATTCAAGGAAAAGTGTGAGTACATTGTACTTATAAACCAGCTAACCCAGGAGAAGTGTGAGTAATTTGTACTAGTAACCCAAATATTCCAGGTAAAGAGTGAGTACTTTGTACTAGTAAGCCAGCTATCCCTGGAGAAGTGTGAGTACTTTGTAGTAGTAAACATGCTTACACAGGAAAAGTGTGAGACGGAAAACTGACCGACTTGACATACATGTAAGTGAACAACTGTGACAAGTGTCGAAATATGCAATTAAAAATTTAACAAACATACTGACTAGAATTTGTTTATTTACTTGCACTTGATGGACATATCAAGGCCAGCACTGCAAGATTGTATAAAGTATGTACTCAGTAGTTTTAATATTTTTATTTTCTGGCAAAATTTAAACATCTTTATAAGTGTAAATGAATGGCTGAAAAATTGCTCTGTAAATCAACGAAATTGGTTCACAATGTACATGCGCTTTAACTAAACAACATTTGTGTTGCATAAATATTCACACTTTGTCTATCATTAATGTCAACTCAAAACTGATTATCCAACAAAATTCATGTAACAGATTGTATTCAGGCTTTGATGGTGAACATGCTAATTTACGCTCGATGAGTCATTGTCAGCTAGGGCACTACTTAAATGTACCCCAGGAGCAAACAAAAATATAATAAAATGTACCCAGCCAATTAAGAATGTACACAAGTTTCAACATTATTTTTAAAGTATGAATTTTCGATAATAAAGAGGCCATTTTACAAAATATTGACATTAATATTAACATAATTTGAAAAAAGTAGCCGATAATTCACGGGTATGCTTTAGTATATTTTCCATTCCTGGGGTACATCTAAGTATACTTAAGAGTACCCCTGGTACATTTAAGTAGTACCCAAGCTGACAATGACTAATCAAGCCATATAATTTAAGACTAATAATATGAGCGTCTTTCTTAGAAAACTGGGCTTAATGCATGTGCGTAAAGTTTGCGCTTTATCTTTTAAAGGCAGTCACTTCTAAACAAAAATCCATGTTAGGCTAAAAAGTGTTGTCCCTGATTAGCCTGTGCAGACATGCATAAGCCCCCCCCCCACCTGTTTTCCCAGAGTGAGGCTCATATTAACAAAAGAGTATTATTAGACAGCATGTTGCAATGACAATGTGTTCGTTGTACATAGAGAATACTAGGATAGCGTTGAATAGAGAAGTTTATGTTGCCAGGCTCACACAGAACGCCGAGAGCGCGAGCCTTGGCGAGCCGAGCAACATAAACTTCTCTCTAATCAATGCTAATCCTAGTATTTTTTACTAAACAAGAAAAATAACAAACAAACGTGGCATGTTTGGAAACAAAAAAAAAAACAAACACAAGGAACGAGTGTTTGTTTGTTAATGACGTTTATTTGTCCGTGCACGCAACAGGTTTATTCAACAACGTGGGATAGAGGCTAGTCTATTCCATGGGTTGTTATACCATCAATGTCGAAGTGAAGATGGGATAAAATGCATGTGTAGTTTTATTTGAAAGGAGTTAAAGTGTTTAACATTTTAAAAACAATTGTATTCTATATATTAAAGGTGTCTCATGTTGCTTTTGTAAAAACAATTACTAAAAATATAACTTGTAGTTCATAACATACAAGTCACAAGGCAGGTAATAAACATAAACAATGATGCCCAAGCAAGTAAAACTCACGGCCTTTTCGTTCAAAAGTCGAGCTTAAAAAAGTAGGAACAAATATTGTTACAAAGTGTTTTGTAAATACCTTAACCATGTATTAACTTTATAACGCCCATCGGATTTGTAAAATGCCAAAATAGAGAAAAATAATTTTTCTAGAAAAGAAAAATGTCAAATCGGTCGCCATACTACTATTACACAATTGGTTGTGTACACTGTCCATGTAAAACACGCACCGACTTATTGAATTAAAATTTGTGTAGTACACATGATTTACATGATTTAACATTCGCCTTTTTAAATACATGATTTAGTACGGTAATCACAATTATTCACATCAATCTATCACTCATCAACATTGTGGGTTCAACTTTGGTTCGTCGGATGACGATTTCGAACTCGAGTCAAGTAGTGGGGTTGATGAAATAATCGAGCTCATTTCCTGCTTTTCATTGAGGTCATCTCTCTGAGTGTATTTGCTTCTTATGTGTGAATGGTGTTAAACTAGTTTGCAGCCTCGCAGTGAGAGATAAACATTTGTGTCGGATTAGCAGTGTGTAGTTGAAATGTAATGAATATCATACGTTCTTAGGTGTAATTCCAAGGTTCGTATAAGCCTAACGTTAAAGGGATCTTTTCACGCTTTGGTAAATTGACAAAATTGAAAAAAGTTGTTTCAGATTCGCAAATTTTCGTTTTAGTTATGATATAAGTGAGGAAACAGTAATACTGAACATTTACCATGCTCTTATATAGCCATTATATGCATCTTTTGACGATTTTAAAACCTAAAAGTTATAAAGCGTTGCAACGCGAAACGATTGAATAATTTGGAGAGTTCTGTTTTTGTCGTTAAATTTTGTGCAACTACGAAGATTGCTTATATAAGGTATAAAATACGTCAAGTATGTGTATTTGGCGGAATAGCTCAGTAGGCTAAAGCGTTTTTACTTCAGGATTCTGGCAGGACTCCATGGGTCACTGGTTCGAAACCTGCTCCGGGCAATGTTCTTTTCCTTTTTTAAATTTTATTCTTGATTTTTTACTGGAGCTTTTACGATCCAATGTTTACATTTATCAATGTAAAGCATTTAATAAATAAGTTAAAAAATGCCAAAATCTGTGAAAAGGCCCCTTTAAATGTAGTGTTATTGTTGCTAAAAACATATTGTAAAAACAAAGATGTATAAGTATCACATTATCAAAATGAAATTGATTGTTTGTCTTGGTGTTCATAAATAATATATGATTGAACGTGCGTACCGTAAGGTAAACGTTCAAATGTGTTGTGCTTTATAAAAGTTTATTAACAACGCACTGTATAGAAGTTAAAATCCGATTATATTTTATACACAAAATGTATTCAGTGATTGTGTTACATGTAAATGTACTAAACGAAACATTTATATATGTAAACTGGTTAACCCTATTAATGTAAATTTGGAAGGACGTTTTAAGGCCGATATATATGAAAAGCAAAATAATATACGGACCGACGGGACCTCAATTTTAACCTTTCGATTTTTATCTTAAATGACATCATTATGTTAGTAATTCAGTCAGCTGATTAGTCGATCGTTCGGTTTGTAATTCAGATTATCAGTTTTGTGTTCAGTCCGTCAGTAAAGCAGTCAATCATTTATACATGTACCAATTTATTCGTAGACCCATCCAATCACCCATTAATCAACTAAGCAACCAATCCAGAATTGTGCTTGTCTTGCGACTTATAATCATTGACTCTGTGTTTTTAGGATTAAAACAGACAAGCAATGTTTAGCCCATGTGTTGATTCTTTCGAGTTCGGAGTTACGTGTAGCTGCAGCGTTGACTGCATTGTCGACGACAACATAAAGGCTAGTGTCATCGGCAAATAACCTTATTTTTGCGTCAATATCTTGGACAATACCATAAATGAACATTAAAACAGAAAAGGCCCTAAAATTGAGCCCTGGGGTCCTCAAGCCTTGAGACCAGTTGGATGCTACGTTTGGGAGAACACCTTTTTGTTTGCGGTTTCTAAGGTAAGATTTGAACCAGGTTAAAAGACCGCCTCGTATGCCTATATTCGAAAGCTTAAACAATAATTCATTATGCCATATACGGTCGAATGCTATTCTTATATCGCAGAATATAGCTCTGACCTATTTTCCAGTCACCAGGAACAAATCCAGCTTGTAAGGGGCAGATAATCTGATGAGTATTAAGGAAGTTTAATTTATGCTTAATAACATTTGTTTTTAAATACTTTTCCACATGAGCTTAGAAAGGATATGATTCTGTCCATGGTTCCGGAAATACAGAGGTGCGTAAGGAAGTATTGAAAATATCACTTAGAGAAACATAGAGTTTGGTTAAACGTTCTTTTAGAAAACGGTTGTTAAATGAATCTGGGTCAGATGCTTTTTTAAGGGTAGCACAGTAGCACTGATTCAACCTCAGTTGGAGTAACCACGAGGGAACTCTAGAGTTTTGTTGTCAATGTTGTGTTGATAATTGCACTGGCTTTTGTTAGGTGCTTCTGATTCGTAAAGCAGCGTTTGTTCTGTGAAGGAGTTATTGAGGACAGTAGCCTTTAGTGTGTCGTCTTCCATTATTAAATCTTGTTGGATAAGTGATGGTATAAATGAAGTTGCATTGTGTCGAACGAAGCTTTTTAAACATGACCATCATGATCTAGAATTTGGCGTTGATTGAAGCTTTTCAGCCAACTTCTCTTGGTGATTTTGTTTTGCGCGTCTAATTTTGGCAACAACTTTGTTTCCCAGAGTTCTGAATTTAACCAGTCGCGTTCAAAGGTTGTTTGTTCGGCTTTGCGAAACAACCGTCGACAATACCGAAGCACATTTGTATGTAAGTGGTTATCCAGGGTGGTTTGATGGGGCGAATTGTAATAAGTTTGTTAGGCATATGGTTTGTCGCCGTAGATATAAGGTTTAGGCTTAAGGTTGTTGAATATATATTAACGTCGTTATGCTTTTTGCGTCCAAGTCTTTGTTAGCCATAACTTCGCGGAGCGTTTCGTATTTGCCCTGATCAAAATGCCATATGTGACGCTTAAATGTGTGTGTTTGTGTGTGTGCCTATTTAAAATTAAGAAGACCATATAGGACAGTGATATTTAATATTTTGATCTAGACACGGGTCTCCCACCCCCGATGCGTGAATTTTAAGGTTAGGATCAGAGGTACGTATTATGTCAATTGCTAACGAGGAACGCTCAATGTAATATGTAGGTTCATTCATGGTTTGGTCGATGCCGTATTGGCTGTTTGAGTTTGGTGTTAGGGTCCTGGAAGTTGATGTTAAAGTCACCGGTAATAACAATGTTAATTATTCCCGTTTCAACAGCAGGATGTAAAGAGTTTTTAATAGCTGAGTGTATATGTGTCGGTGTATCTGGCAGTCTGTAAAATATACCAAAAATGGTATGTTTAAAAAGAGGTAAAAATTTCAAAACAGATTATTTCAGTACCATTAATTTTTAGGTCGGTGCGTCTTTTGTAAGATAGATTACTTCTAAAGTAGTTTAAGATTCAATCGTGACTGTCTCCAGTCCGATCATTTCTTTCAAGGGGATGGTAGTTGATGAAAATCAGATCTTGTGTTTGGGACGTTTCGGTAAGCCATGTTTCTGAGAACGATAAAATGTCGGATTCCTTTAATTCGGTATATACAATGTCTAATTTTTATGATACTTTAGACGTTGTAGTGCATGAATGATAAATGGTTACTTAAATCAAGTGATTGAGAGAAGAGATAATTGATGTTGAAGCAGACGCTGGGTTCTGTGTGGAAAACTGACCTGGTTTGGGTGGATATCGCCACATAATAAAATATGTAGTAACATGTAGGCGACAATACATCCGAATGAAGAAATCAGGAGTTTTAGTAAAACGCATGCCAGATTGATATTGGATTGGTGAGTTTCCGAGATTGTGATCTTTGAATGGATATACGGTGTGAATGGTCTGGGAACCGTGATGGTTTGCCGATGATATAGGATAGAATACATCTCCACAGGAAAGAGGACATGGTTCTTACGAAATCGATTACAAGACGCCATTTGTATTTTAAACATATGTTTCTCTTGTAAACGCAACACGTGCTAGACATCATATCATTCCTGGGTGGAAAGGAAAATGTTATTGACATTAGGCACGAGAAACAGTACTGGAACTATCGGCAGTTGTTATACGTATTCGAAATTTTACCAGACTCAACGATGTGCTCCAAGAAGATTGAATACAAGAAAGATACCGAAAGACCAGGTCAGTCCGGTTGAGTTGAGTCTCGGGTGAGGCAAATGGATTATTAACCTTGTTTTATATGTTGGTGCTTTAAATATTCGACCTTCGGGCTATAGTGGTGTACTAATGTAGGCATGTCTGTGTATGTTCATGCGTTCGTGGGTGAATGAGTATGGAAGAGTGGGTCCGTGTATGTGTGTGGAGGTGTGCATATGCGCGTGTATTAGTGAAAACCAATGCGGAAGTGAGAGGTGACGATATGGTTCGACCTGTCATATGAGACTCCAATTAAAATCAGAGATGGGACATGAGCTGAAAACAACAAGAAATTATGATAGACAATTAAACACAAAATTCCAACGTGTAGTCTGGTTTAGTAAAGAGGCATGTCCAAAAAGGTAATCACTGTCTTGGGTAATGGTCATTTTCAGTGAAAAGCTTATTTACATTGTTAACATTTCAAACAATTGGCAGTGATCATGAACAAAAGTTTAAGAGTTCCATAACATACGAGAGCGAAGCTCCATTACTCGGGGTATATGGAAAGTACACCATGGGTACGTGACCGCTCTAAGGCAGTCTAAGCCAATCGGATTAGGTCATTTTTGTAGGATGAGATATAACAATATACTACGTTACTTTGAGCATGCGATGAAAACGGGTGCTTAAAAAGAAAGTTCTCTCTATTACTATATATAAATTTATATTTAGTTACACTGTACGTCTTGGTTGTGGTGGGAAATAATAACGCATCGATTATTTATGCAAAGCGCATACACATAATAAACACAACGTTTGAATGTGAATGTGTAAATAATATGTCGTTACTAATTTAAACTACACCGTCCAGATTAGAAAGCTTTGTCTAGCGATACGGCTCTAAGTCGTGTAGGGAAACTATGTGCAGGACTGAAGTGCCTTCTTCGTGTTTGGTTTTGATGAGAATGTTTCCATCAAAATACCATGTCAAAAGGAGACTACCTGCACTTACCAGCGAGTGAGCTTCGAACAAGTGATGTGAACGGTTAGTTGTAAGCTGTTCATAGATCTAAATCTAGAGCGGTAATTGTAAAATTTCTGTCAGACTCTGTAAGTTGCGAATTTTACCAGAATAACCCTCGAACCATTCCCTTGATCTACCAAGACGGTGGCTTCTATCGGCGACATTTATAATTGTTTGAAGGGCCTTGCAAACTCCAAGGACCAAGTCGTCGGTGTTTCCAATTTCGGAATCTAGAATTCCGGAAATCCACAAACAGTTGCGTTTGCTGTACTGCTCAGCTGCGCTGCGTCGGAGCGGAGTTCGAGGTCGGGAACAGTTTTTCTAAGGATTTCGTTAGAGGCTTTTAGGCTGCTGTTTTCATCTTCAAGTTTGCATACCAGAAATCACTCCCTCGATAATTGTTTGAATTGATGTTTGAAACATTACCTCGATATTGCTTTGTAGAGTATATTTAAGCGCATCGGCGATGGTATCAATTGCGCCCTGGTCCAGGGATATGTTCTATGCCATTGCTTTGTTCCGAGTATTCGTTTCGCAGGGTTCTGGGGATATGTTTAATTTATGTTTTTTGTATTCCACTAAAATTTCTGGTGACGATAAGTCCCTCTTTTTAGTATTTTTATATGGTTTAGATGTATTGAACAAACTACGAGGATTACAATTGGTGAAGCGTTTAGCAGAGTCCGATAATCAAGAGTTACATGTACCATGGATCAACAACTGGAGTAAAAGTCTATCGCTTAGATCAATCGGCCGTTCGTGCTCATACAATCAGTGACGTATCTTATACTATATTATAAGCAAGCCTTGTAGTATCACAAAATATAATGACGACAACAAAACTCTCCAAATTATTCAAGTGTTTCGCGTTGCAACGCTTTATAATTTTCAGGATTTAAATCGTCAAAAGATGAATATAATGGATATTTTAGAGCATGGTAAATGTTCAGTATTACTGTTTCCTCACACACATCACAACTACAACGAAAAAAACGAATCTGAAACCTGTTTTTTATTTTGTCAATTTACCAAAATGTGAAAAGGCCCCTTTAATAACGACAGTTAATATCAGCAACTGAAAAACTTTATCGTTAGCGCTTTAATTCCTCTATTTCCTCCTAGGCTTAACGTCCCATTCTTAAAGTGATATTATGCGCATCTTACAGTATGTGCTATGTTTATGGGTGTCTATCGAAACCGTTGTTTATTTTTGGTGTTTTCACTTCATATACTCTGATATTTGTTAATGCAGCGTCAACATTCTAAAACAATATCCCGGAATGAGCAAGATAATGCTTTTGAATATCAACCGTACTTTCGTTTAGACAACTGAAATGATTCGATGTACGATGTGTATCTAAATTTAGTTTAAGTGCAGTTTGGTTCATACGACAAAAAGACACAATTTGGTTTTACGGATCATTTCGGCTTAGAGGACTGTACAATCATGTAAAATATCGAATATAATACATATTTTTTATAAACAACTGGTAACAAGATGATTTGTAGATAATTAGTCAGTTACCACATTTTAACTAACTATTTTGACCTGTTAATTCTTTTCAGCTCAATTCGACAGTGACAAATGCGCATAATATCACTTTAACTCACCGAGTTAGCCACTAAAATATCGCATCAAGCTTGCACGAAAATACAAACAAACTTTTCGTCATATTACCGGAAGTGTGTAAATAAGTATTTATTCAAATAAATTTTAGTAAAAACTGAACATTAATGCTGAAACCACTAATGGGTCAGAATGTAGTCATGTGCTTGAAACACTGCGATAAGTGTTTTTTTTTCAGTTTAATTGGTCATGTATTGCTTGCACACGAGCTAACTTTTCCGATCTGATACGTTTTCTCATTGGTCATCGGATATTGGTCGCGTGCGCGCGTCATTGTTATCGCTCTTGCGCGTCATAACTATCGCGTGCGTACGTCATAGCTATCGGGTATTGCACGTTATATAGACCGTTATATAAAATATTTCAATTTCCTCTTCTATTCCCCGCACACAAACGTTAATTACGGTACATATTAAATGCAGGCGCCTCGAATATGATGAAATAGTGGAACTCCGCGTGGTTTTATCTGACATGATGATATCGCTATATTTGTATATACATGTACCTATATATATGTCTAAATAGACTGTCATCATTCATATTATTCCGTCACCGTCCACTATTTATCGTGTCGTACGTACAATTATTTTCCGTATTTCGTATTTAACGGCCTTGACGAAAGCATTCTTCACAAAAAAGACGATACAATCTACATGATATTGAATTCATATTATTGCATAAACTCTATCTATAATGCCCTCTAATGGGGTGCAGAAACTTGACAAGAGGAGGGCTTGAACGGAAGAAATCGTGCATTAACAAGGCGATTCACGTGCCGTTCAAGCCCTGTTATGTGTTTTTCATATCCATAATCTGGTCCACACGCAGTTACTTCCCTTCTCCAGCCTTCGACGACGGCGTTCGACGACTTTCCAAGCATAAATGGGGAACTGAATAAGCACCAGTTTCCTCATGCATGCAGGGATAATGGCAATGACTATTTCAATCCACTTTTCAACTTATACCATCTGCACTTTCTTGACAACAGCTTTATTGTATTGGCAACGTCAATGAAGTTAAGGTTATTTACCCAACACTTTCAAAAGACTATGCTGTAAATTTAAGTGATTATGTACGTTAAACGATCCTGCTGTAAATTCCAAAATAATTCCTCATTTCTTAATTTGCGCGGCTGCATTTCAACTTTGCATTAATCCACTGTTTAAACACATTTTAAATCGTAAACTGCCTATCCGAAGGTTAAGTCTCGTAATTTCGGATGATGACCGAGTGAGGCATATGTAAAACACAACCTTGAACTGTATTGAAATAATCGAATTAAATGTCGATGTCGAATGAAAAAAACATTGTTTTCAATGATATTTTAATTTATTTTGGTATGTGTGATCTGTTTATGCAATAATAGCGAAAATACACATTTTCTCGGACATGATGCATGACCTTGCTGCACACAAGGGCAGGAACGGATTTTTCCAGCGCCCGCAGATGATCATGCCCTCGAAAACGTGTATTATCCCTATACTCATTTTCGTTATGCAAACATGCAATTTTATATTTTAACACTAAAAAATACTTTCTTATCCATTTATACGTGCCATAACGTTATTTAATTACATTAACGCTTGCGCTGTTTTGCAGACTTGACGTTATAATTTATTTCACATTATCAATTCAAAACCAAATATAGGAATATAATAGGTATACCATGTAACATAATGGAATCGTATCGTAAGAGAGCTTTGATTATTGATACACGTATGGTAATGTACACACTCCTATAAGAATGCAATACTTACGGAAATACGATCGTGATCGTTTCATACAAAATGAAATGACATGTCCCATCTATCTCGATTGGCGCCATGCTTTAAATCTTGGTTTTCGGTTTACATTATTGTGGTGATCTTAAAAAACATTATTGGCTTTTATCGGATTTTGAAGTCAATCTTAGTGAACGTGTTGATTTTGAAATTCATTGACCGCTATGGGCATGTGTTGGTATCCGATTCCAGAACAGTGGGAACAGAAAATAAGCAAATTGAAAAACTCAATGTTTTTCTCCATTTTAACGCTCTTAACGGACCTATATAATCGTCAACACATGGACTTTTGTATCGGGATAAATAGCAAACAAGCGCAAGCCATTTATCTTTACGAATTGACACGCATCAAATCGTACCAAAGTCTAAATACAGTAATCAAATAAAGTCCACGTCAGTTACGTGTGATTCGTTGTAGATATTACGACAGTGTAAACATAGCATTTGAGAGAGACCACAATCATGTACATTTGGTTGAAAAAAACAAAAACAATAGCATAAAACAAGAACACATACAGTTCTTCGAAGGCGTATTTCGATCTCAGAATCTCATTATTGACAGTCATTCCAGTCAACGACAATATTTCAGTAAGCACACTTGCGACCAAGATTGCGGATATTTCTATCCAAATATATGGGGGGGGGGGGGGCTGAGATAAAAACGCTTTCTTGTTACAATAGAATACACTTTTCAAATAGTTCAAATTATAACTTAATCAAATAATTATGTTTAAAGTCATATTCGTGATTTCAGCGAGTGGCATCGGCAGCGGCCAGACGTAGATAAATACACGTGGCCGCTACCGTGTACATTGAATCCCCTGAAAAAAAGTAATTTCAAAGCGTGTAATAATGTTTGATGTTAATTATGTTTATTTTATCATTGTTTCCTATGGCTCAGATGTATTTTGTATATCGCAAAACACTAACATCGGCATATTGCAAAAGAACTAACGTTAAGACTTCCCAAAGGAGATTTATGAACACCGGCCGTGGAAAAAATGTGTTCTTTAAAAAAATTAAGTAATTATTGACGTTAATGGTTTACTAATATTTCGTTTCTGTATTTAATATGCATATGGTGCTTGTTATATGCTATGGCTCCTCTATACATTGTATATATTGAAATACCCTAACAGTGGCCTATCGAAGATATCTGCGTTTAGCCGCTAGATACAAATAGTAATTTCAAAAGGTGAATAAACAAAATCATAATTGTCCTCATCATAGTGATCATAATAATAATCATCATCAAGCTTAAGCGGTTGTTGAAGTTGTTCATGGTTACTGTTGTTATTGATGTTGCAATTGTAGTAGTAAGATATAAAAATATCACATTACTTCGTCCTACAATGTTTGGAGTATGCAACATTCTATGATAATGATGATGATGACGATGAAGAAGATGATGATGATGATTGTGATGATGATGATGGTGGTGGTGATGATGATGAAAATGATGATGATGGTGATGATTATGATGATGATGATGATGATGATGATGATGATGATGATGATGATGATGATGATGATGATGATGATGATGATGATGATGATGATGATGATGATGATGATGATGATGATGATGATGATGATGATGATGATGATGATGATGATGATGATGATGATGATGATGATGATGATGATGATGATGATGATGATGATATGAAATATGAATACTATTGTCCCGCTTAGCCGGGCCTATGTTTCCTATATGAAAAGAATCGGATCGCGCGGCTTCAACTAAACAAAATGGCAGCCAAGTTAAGTCTTGCTAACATTTTTAAATAAAAATAAGCCATAAATCAACAAAAAAATCAACTCTAATCATAATTAAACGAAGCGCAAATTGTGATATTTAGATTATCGATTGCAAATGGAACTGATGACACTATTTGAGCAGAGCTTTAACAGGAGTAAACATTTTTTTTAGTAAACCACACTCTTACCTCAATAAAATCTTTAATCCAATGCCTATAATCCAATGCCGGTCCAGCTCTGTCGTGTGTTATTGTATAAATATATTTTTTTCACAAACGCAATGTTTTAGCATAAAACTATTTGACATTCACATTTTTAACAATTTTAGAGTAATACCGACTTCTACTTTTACGACACCCCGATGTGATCGCCCTTTGAATGTATTTGCTTATTAGGTAACAAACTTTGATTCAAATTGGTTGTTTGTTTTCGTCTTTTTTTTACAATTTTAACCGAATGAGAGCTTCTTATGGCCAAATATAACAAACACATTCTTCCCATAAAAGCTCTTAATTTCGGCCTAAAGTTACAAATGAAGAAAACATATGAACATGTGCTTATCTACAACAGCTTTACACGGCATCTCAATTACAATAATTATTACCTCTTATATATATACGTATTTAAATGCTTATTTATATGACTGTTTTAAATGAAAAAACAGGAATAATGCGAAAGGGACACTAACAAGTGTATGAACCGGACACGATTGGTCTCTATATTGACCGCTCGTGTTAAGGTAGCGCACCCGTAATGGACACCTATCCAAATATAATCTAATATATTATTTTCTTAATCAGCATCATATCACTGAACTACATGCAAATTTTTAGGTAGTATTTCCATGCTTTTTAAAAAAATATACAGATTTTTTCAAAACCACCCCCACACTCGGCTTTTGTCCAGTTTTTGTGCACCCCTGGGGTATATGAAAGTTCCATAATTTATCTAGATTTCCAAATATAGGCATGTAGTTGGTGTGTACAGATGCAGTAAAGGTGTTTAAAGTTTAAACAAGATGAAAACAGTTTTCTTTTACAGACATTTATTTTTTATAACTTGTTATCTATGGAAGAGCGCCATGAAATGTAAGTGGTAAGTGGTAAGGCAAGTAGAAATTGGGTTGGTTAAAAAAAAGTGTCATATAATTCAAAATAGTATCATTTAAGTAATATTTTAAAGTTAGTTTTTATAGATACACTATATACAGCAAAAATACCAAGAAATAGACAGATTTACCGTTTACTTTTTGAAATTAAAATAAAAATCCAACATGCGTGTTTCGTATTTTCAGCAGTAAATCAACCAATTTAGCCATAACGTTGTTTTAATTTTAAAAATTGAAGAATGTTCATAAAAATTGCAACATATTTAACAATAAATATAGCTTATACGCCATATTAAATCAAAATACGTTAGAAAATAAATAAAACGCGTCGCAAAAAAGTATACGTCGTCGGCAGGATTCAAAACTGCTCGGGAATATTCCAAAAGATTTCTAGTCTATCGCCTTTACCAATAGGCTACGGCACCTAATATTAGGCTTTTCAACCTTCGAAGAATTCGCGGAAAATCATTAGGGGTGCGCTACCTTAAACAACGAATGACGTCATCACCGTTGATGCATTTTTTTAGTGCGAAATGAACCTCACATTACGACGATAATATGCTAGCAACCCCGAAATAAACGACACATCGGGGACTTAAAGCTTCTGCATATCCCTACCATATGGATTAAGTGAAAGCAGACGTTTGTGTCCAGACATGTTTAATGGGCACATGTAATCAAAATGTCAACACTATACGCGCCGCTTTTATTTGTTATTTCTGTCGCATTGATTTCAAAGTTAATATTCGGTTGTGTGTAACAAGACACATAAAAAAATACAAGAACAAAAAGACAAATAGCATTGTATAAATATCTGCTTTATATCAAGTATTGCTGGATGTATTGTGTTTTTATGTTGTATTCAAGTTAAAATATAAATCACACGAATGCATACACTTCTTAAATTACAGCACTGTCATAATTGAAAAAGCATTAAGAAGCATCCCTCTTATTAAGATATGCCAAATTTCAAATGAATATGTCAAATGACTACATAAATGACGTATACTGCAGTTTTAATGAAAATAGTGTTATTTAATAAATAAGGTAATAACATAAAACTGTGTAAACTAAAGAGAACACTTTAATAAATAACCTCTATTTCTCTCAAAATATATCATTCTGATTCCACCGGGCTGTAAATTCATTTTGAAAACCACATCAATCGAATAATTAATGCTTTTATTAGTTTTTAACAACAACAAAAACATCAGAATTTTACATGAAAATTTGAAAAATGCACCCAAATCATTTTTATTTTACATGCCTTCCCATATCAAGATTTTGTCCAAATTTAATCAAATGTTTTATGAGTTATAGCTTAATAAAAATATTATAAAAACAACATTGGTCACCGGGGTCGTTTGTCCACAACTGCAGTGTTATTGCTTGAAGTAAAATACAATGAAAAAAAACAACAACATCAGGTCAAAACACATACTAGTACATGTATAACAATATGCCAATGAAAAAGTAGATTTAAATTTAAATGTAAATGAAATCTCACATTGTGTGCAGCAATATCAGAAAAAGCAGGTAAATAAAGCATCCAACCGAAAACAAGATGTTTACCGTACATTTAAAATGGCATTTCGGCGATACTAATTGTAATTCTTGACATGGCTTTACCAATATATTGCGATATGCCAATGCAAAAGAAGATTTAAATGTAAATGAAAACACAAATTATTTGTAGCAAAATCAGTAAAATAAGGATTATACACACCACCCCCACACCGCAAAAAAAGATGTTTAGAATACACTTAAAGAGGCATATCAGCGTTATTCAACTCTGGGCATGACTTGATCAATGTATTGCTGTATGTCAATGCAAATGTAGACACACAGAATTAGTAATATGTATCGAGATCATTAAAGTTAGGTTTATTACGTTTCCAACTTAAAACAGGACGTACACAATACTCTTAAAGGGGCATATCAACGGTATTAGTTGACATTCTTGACAAGACTTGATCAATTCACGGCATTACATTGGTATGCATACATATATTGATAAGCAGTAACATATTATTGAAATTGCTATGAACATATGTATGCAACACATTTTTATGTTCACAGTTCGTGTATGATAAAAACATAATCCAACACAAGTATTTCATTGTTATGAAAACGTGTATATACTACAAAAATGATTGGATGCGATAAGAGATATTAAAGAAAGCGATTATGACGTATATGTTAAACACTCATTCGCTTTCTATACGAACTTCGTTATCTATAATGAGTTTTTGAAATTATAATAATCTTAAGTCTTTGGGACTTTTGCCGAATGTCGATGTCAGAGCTAGCTCGACATTCGCCCCAGCTCGATATTCGGGACTGTTGTCGAATGTCGATGTCAGAGCTGGCTCGACATTCGCTCCAGCTCATTCGAGACTAGTGCCGAATGTCGATGTCAGAGCTAGCTCGATATTCGTCCCAGCTCGATGTTCAGGTCTAGTGATGAATGTCGATGTTAGAGCTGGCTGGATATTCGTCCCAGCTCGATATTCGAATGTCGATTGTCGAGTAGACGCAATGGTTGCAACAATGTTTTCCCAATTTATTTATTTTAAAGTTGCAGGCTTATTATAACCTATTTGTTTTAAGGTCCTTAATTGTTTGTAACATCGGCAATAATCGGAAACAAGCGATATCGGTTATCGGTAATAAACCAGTACATGTAAACGTGGTTTCTGTAAGTTTAACTTACTTAACACTAGACCTTGTATGATTTACCATCTGTATTTAATGGACGATATGCATATCATGTAGTGACCTATATTATAATAATCGGAGAATACTTGTCCATTTAATGTTAACACTTTAGGTTACCTTGATCTTACATGTAATATCAGTGCACTCGACGATACAGTATCCGTAACGATTAGATATCACTAAACACAGTTCTCGTGTTTTGGTTATGCTATCTTTACATTTAACAGTAATCACAATATCGATACTGTGAATGCAATAACAAGCTATAAGTCACCAACAATTTTCCACACATATACATGTACAAGCACATACATGTCAATAGATAAACGTAATAAAATCCCTAGTCGTAAACTCGTAGTGTTAACGTTTGAATCATGCATCGGGGTGTTAGTCTGCATTTTTTGTGAAGATTTCATATTCAGCTTATGTGCAGATCTTGAATACAACGTCATTAAATTCAGTTAAATTATTTTGTAACAAATTAAAATCTTATTTCTTTGTTATGGTCTCATTCCTCTGTTTTAATCCATGAAATGTTACCCTTTAATTCAGTTTAAACTAATTTAGTTTAGCTCAATAACGTCGAAACGAGTCCGTTTCCGGAGTAGAACAAGTTAGTAATTTATTGATAAAGATCTAAAGAATATTCCATATGTGGGGACAAACCCCATGGGCCTCTGGTCGCTGGGCGGACACCATATCCTGGAGGCCGTTTTATCAACATATCTTATCTTAGCGGATCTTATCTTAAATGCTTCACTTACGATTTCATTTACGATCCGCTAATACCCGTTTTATGAACGCCGTCGTAAGTATCGAGTCGCAGCTAAAAAAATTTAGTTAAGCGTACGATCTGGAAAATCGCGAACCAGTCGAAAATCCTCACACGATTTCCCGCGTTTATGTCAAAAAAGCAAAGCAAGATGGCCGACAACGTAAACAGAGGCAAGTAGTTCATGTTAGTAATGCTTTACTAATAGTAGTATTAAATGTATGGATATCATGACTCATGTCTTCAAATATTTTAGCGTTTATGTCTGTCAATTTGTCTCGTAATTGATACTGAGTTTTTATTAAATTCATATCGTTATTTTACACCAAAGAATCGAAATGTTTTATGCATTTATTTTATGTATTTATTTTCTTAATTGTAGTTGCAAGTACTGTTATAACGAAATCATATTTTCCCGCGTTTGGAAATGTCAGCCTTAAAAATGACAAATCGTTATTTTGTGTTTATATCTAATATTTTTGGCAGAAGAGTATTGGAGTATCAATCAATACATTATTTCTATGCCCCACATTTGAAGAAAACAATTTATTTTTATGTTTGTTTTTAGAGTAAATGTATCTCTCTTTTCAAGGAACATTCTCATCTTACACATTTCCGCTTCTTTCGCTATATATTTGTTTTCGTACTTCTTCTTCTACTTCGTACTTCCTACAGTCAATTGCTGACTATTACAGGAAGGCCGATATAGGCAGATATGGACACTGTCGAGTCCGTTTCCTGGGAAGAACCAGTACTTGGTGTCTATGGAGGAGATAATGAGAATGCTCCCCGAGTAGGGAGCGAACCCACGAACTCGATAGTATATACGGATGCCTACTGTATATTTATTTTTGGCATAGAATTTACTTTATTACCCAGTGTACATAGCTTTAGAATTAATTTTCAATTGTAAACACAAATCTGAAAACTATCACTCGATTTCAGAGTGAACAGCATTTGATTGTGTAGCCCCAAGATAGACAAAGTTATCAAGAAATGGACGGACGTTAAGGTATATTAACTAATGAAATCTCATGACCCTTACTTACTGACTTACGCTTACCACAAAATGATTATAAAAAAATCCCAATGTCAGTCACATGTAAGATATTAAAAATGAAAGTTAGACTGGGAGCAAAAGGTTAATTTTGTACTTTGAATGATACATAAAAACATTTATAATGAATTTGCACGGAATAATCATTAGGGATAATCATTGTTGTTTATTGTGTGTTTGCTGTTTTCTATTGACACATTCCAGTCCAGTTCATGTATGTAAATATTTTTTAACATATTCTGACATATATTTACCATAAATATTTCTTATATTTAGGTATTTGGTATCCATTCATCACTTTTTTCGTTCAAGTGTGGAATGTTTGAATTTGAACACTATGTACTTTCTTTTCAGACGCACAACAACAACCATGTGTGAATGATGAGATCTCGTGCATCACATCAGTTGAACAAAAGTTGGTAAGATAATTAAGCAAGTACACAGTATAAAGTTAGCACATTTATTCGTGTAGGTGTGTCAATGTTACAAAACACATACACTAAATAAGGTTTAACAACGTTATCATAATCACAAATTAATTATGTGACATAAAGATCGTTATTTATGAAGTTACTTGGTTACAGATGCATTTCACATTGTAATAAATGCATAATATCAAAATATCTTTGTCATTGAAAGTACATATTTGTATGTATGACAGCTCAAAAAGATCGATTGTCCATATTTATTAATGCATATTTATCGTTAGATACAAGTAATTTCGCAAAATACCAAAATAAAAACATTGCGTCTACTTACATATGAGTCCGGCTCTGTGAAAAGGGGGTTTAATGCATGTGCATAAGGTGTCATACCAAATTAGCATGTGCAGTCCACACAGGCTAATCAGGGACAACACTTTCCGCCTAAACTGGATTTTTGCTAAGAAGAGTCTTTCTTAAACATATAATAAAAGCGGAAAGTGTTGTCCCTGATTGGCCTGTGTGGACTGCACAGGCTCATCTGGGACAACACTTTACGCACATGCATTAAATCCCATTTTCTCAGAGCGCGACTCATATCTTAAGTTATTATGGTGATTTATTTAATACATGTTATTTAAAAAAAAAGGTTATTAACTATTAATAATCACATTTCACAATACCAATTGTAAAAATCAACTAAATATTATTTATCACGAAGTGACATGGTGAGCTTAAGTGACCGTGTAATGTCCGGCGTTCGTATGTGTGTGCGTGCTTGTGTGCGTGCGTCCGTCAACAAAGGAGGCCGTTTTATCAACATATCTTAGCGTGATCTTACGTAAGATTCGTAGAATTTTGTCGTACGCTTATCGTAAGTACTGCAAACCGTTTTATCAAAGAAATCGCAGCTAAGATGTCGTAAGATTTGTGCTTAAAGCTACGACTGGGTAAGACCTCTCTTAGCGTTCGTAAACATGGCGGCCGCACGAGCTTTTGAACGTTGGTAAACCTAGAGAGATGAGAATGTTTCGAGAAAGAAAGGATTAAGCGATCTCCGTGATGGAGAAATATTGATACTATTGGACGTGTTTATGTTTGATAACGTTAAATATATTTGGTGATTCTAGCTCTATAATAAGCCGTGTTGAAACTATATTTGCTAGCAAGTATGTGGTATGTATAACCAGCATTAAACTCGCGAATAAGTTTTTGAATTATAGTCAGATTATAGAATTAATCCTGCTATTGTTATGATAGTGTCCTTTCCATTGTGGCAAATGCATTATCAACATATTCAAGATGACAACGTTCTTATGACGAAAAATTGCAGATCCAATTACCTAGTAAGTAAACGAATTGCAAAATGTATTCACAATACCTGATGTTTTCACTAGAGATGTGAACGTATATTTGAACATAAAAAGGATATATAGCTTCGTAAATGCAGAGTGTATGCATAGGACGACTGACATGTATACTTCTACATTTTTCAAAAACTTATTCGCGAGTTTAATGCTGGTTATATTTGGCCATACGTACATACACATACTTGCTAGCAAATATAGTTTCAACACGGCTTATTATAAAGCTAAAATCACCAAATTCATATTTGTATACGTGAATTCACTTTCAGCCCGGAACGGAATTGTACGGTGTTTTTTTACCGCCTGTATTTTTCAGTACGTATCACGTTCATTATTTTCGAGCACAGCATGCAGATTATGGAGTTAACCGCGGTGTTTCGTTGTGATTACAAAAAAATCAATCATGAAACATGGTTTGCACCAATCTCCACGCAGAGTTGTCGTTCCTTGCTCTCACATACAACTCTGCGAAAGGCTCAGGGTGCCATTTTGTCTACCAAATAGCTAAAACCGAACAAACGCATTCAATGTATATTTGATTGGATATTTAAGATCGCATGCATTAAAATAAGAAATATGACTTTTAAATGTACGATAAATCGTGCAAAAACTTGCGAGTTTTAATGCAACTCTTTGGAACTAATTTATTGCCCATTTACGCAGATGGAATCATTCCACGCACTTTACAAATGTAAACAATTGAACATAATGTGTATTGAGTGACGTTAGGAATTGCTTCGACGTGTGTATGTATGTTGGTTTTTTAACATCAAAACACTATATCAATTTTATAATAATGAATTAAGACTGATATAAGATATCATGGTATGAGATGGTTTTCTTTAATGCAGTTAATGCAATGTAACCGTCGTGCAAGAGATTGTTTAGTATACTGTAACCTCAATGATGAACGCTTGGTATGATCATGACATGAATGAGACGCTTTCATAACAATAGTCCGTTCTGAGCCCAACACAGAGGTGAATGTAATGTAACCGTCGTGCAAGTGATTGGGTTTGCACAGGTCTGTTTCGACTTGCACAGTCACTGAACGCACACTTTCTGCTTCTTATCGATATTGTTGCTTGACTCTACTTCACTGCAGGCTTATTTCATTGCATTTAGTATGATGGCCAATATCAACGACAATAATATACTTATGTAAATATGGCTATACAATAGTCTAATCAAACACGTACTCGGATTATGAAACATAGGATCGTACGACAAGCATGTGTAGCCCGTATTATAGAGACTTTGATCATGGTTCTAGAAGGTCATATGATAGCAGAGACGTCCCAAATACCATTGTCCGAAATATGGTTATCACACTGTTCTAGTTCAGGTGTCGTTGATAGCTATATCAAAGAAAGAGATTAATATGTGGATATGATATGACTAGCCTAAATTGTTTTCCATGAATAACATGTTGTCAGCGCCTTTAAATGACAGGTTAGTAAAATGGTACATTCGGTACAAATAGTTCGCATTCTATTGAGTTTTATGTTCTATATATTTACATTACATCCATATATAGCATTTTTCGATCACATCATAATACATCACATTCTAAATATCTCTATCCGTTTGGCGAATTTGATTTAAACAACAGAGGATTGTGCAATATTTACGGTGATATAACTATGTGAACGTTTCATGTGATTCTACAATCTAGCGATACAAAGCCTTTCACACTAAAACAGATTTTGCAGGCTCGAGTACCAACGTTTAATTTTCGTTATTATTAATTTTTTTTTATTTGCATTGAAAATGTTTAAAAGTAATTAAAAAAGTTTTTTAATGTTTGAACTTCCTCGAACAACACTTTGTCGCTTCCTCTAAAGTCAAGGACACCGTCGTCACTTGACGTTTGCTCATAGTAATAACAATTGAATTAATTGAAAGAAGATGTTCGAATCTCCCTAGATCCGGATTTCTTTAAAAACAAATACAGCGAAATAATAAATACACCTTAAGCCCTCTTGATATATCAAGAAAACTTGACTGGCCAATGCAAAATCACACACTGACCCTAACAAAACCTACAAAATACATAACGGTCTCCATATATGAGCTTGCGTATCACAAACAAACTTAAGGTAAAAACCCATATTTGTGATTGGGTTTGCCCCTATATCATTAACGATGCGGATGAACAGAAGTATGCAACTTTATCATAGATCTTACATCTTTTTCTTTGAACTCGACATACTTGTTCACTTAAAATCAACACACAGTTCCTTGCTTTTAGTCAAAAAAGAAAAAACTTCGAATGATAGCCAAAAGTACGGGACTTAAGTATTAAAAAATAATTTGTATAGCAATTCATTTATTTTATTTGAAGCAACTGATACATGTCCTCGGTAGATAAAGGTTTAAATCTCGTATCAATAATAAGATACAAGCAAACGACAACAATCTAAGCGTGGAATCGATTACGGCAGTGACTTTCTGACGTCACCAATACGGTCTATAAGCTCGGGTTTTACTTACCACGTCCTTTTGCCAAAATAGCTTTGGCTGAAATGAAATGGGAAGGACGGGGGATACGGGGGACGGTCGATCCTGCACCGGTGAATGAATCCCAGCCAATGGCCAGATTGCGTAGAAGGTCTGCGGCGGAAACGGCGCCGGTAAAAGAGTCTGCACCAGCCCTTGTTCCTGAGCCATAACCAGAAGCGGCACCTGCAGCAGCGCCACATTCAAAGCGTCGACGTTCCAAAAACGGTGAGGTTATTGATTTCGGTGATATTTTTCGCACAGCCGATGGGCTACCGCGTGGTCACAACGTGGGTAAGCACGAGGCATGTACGTGCAAGGCAACGATAACTTGGTCAAGTCTGTCTCAAATGGATACGGCTTACTTTCATATCATTTCTATTTTGCATAGACACACTAATGATGATGTATCAATCAACGTTCCTGTGTCCCTTAAACCGCATATTGGTCGTGGCGAACAAGTTAACCTTGCATTATTTTTTAAGGAGGCAGTTGAGCTTACGGATTACACAAATGAGGATTATGTTCTCGTTTTGAAAAATGAGTCATTAAACAGTCGCCCATAGGAATGCAAAGTTGTAAATAGTTCTATCGAACGTTGGCCAGATGCATTTATTACTTTCATGGACATAATTGTTTCTGCTTAACCTCAGAGGCTTCACTAAATATTGCACTATTTTAATAGGATAAGAGAGTGTGCAGCACGGCATGGGGGTACATTTTGGAAGGAAAATGATTTCCAGTTTCGGTCTAGACTGGCGGCACTCAATCATTATTTTTGGCTTAGATGCATGGCATTCAGATAAACGAGTGTCGCACAAAGGCGAGAGAGACGGTACTTTTGTTGGGATACGGTTTCGTATTTGTAGTGGGCAAGGTACTTAGTTAAGAGAAAGTCTTAGCGTGAACAATTCACGGGTTTTTTTGTTTAGTTCTTTTAGCGCGAAACACGGGTTTCTCATTTTAAGGTTTATAGTAGTTGCAAATATAGTGATTTGCAAGTCGAAGTGTGTATTTGACGGGCATATTATAGGAAGAAGGAGACAGCAAGGGTGATACATTTGCCCTCCGGACTCATAATGAATTTATGTGTGTTTAAATTACCGGTTACATTACTTTTACTTGCCATGTTGCAATGATAAAGGTCGATATTTAGTTTATGTTTAGTCCAGTTTTTTAGTTCGTGTAAGATGGGAACCCAAGATGAACCGAGTCGTTTACCTTGGAATTTCAATACATGAAGTTTTAATTAAGTCTGAAGTTTTCTTGATTATTTTCTTCCATCCTTTACTTCATATTGTGTTTGAATGCGATTTTAATTCTAAGTTATACATTTCATACTTTACAACCTCGCGACCTGGATATAATTCTTCGTGTATTTGTTATCAAAGGGTTTAGTATCGCACAGCTTAAGAATAGGCAGAGCGACACATTTAGAAAGTATGGGGGTGTCAGCAAATCAAATTGATATGCAAATGGGCTGGTGAAACTCTAATGTGTTTATTTCATATATTAGGTAATTGCGCTTCTATAAATGTTATTTCAGTAGTATCACGGTGCAGAATCAACGGGGTTTCCCGGGTTTTACACACGGGCTTGGCAGAATGTAATCACACCTTCAAGAACTTTTTTTTGCAAATATCTCAAGTTATTGAAATACCTTTGCAAAAATCTTTAGTGCATACACGCAGTTTTCTTTCAGTCTGTGCCGATGTCTTAAGGTATAAGAATAAATCCTTGAAAAGGTCCGAAACCGGAAAAAAACATTTCACGTTCCTCGAAATATAACCGTGTAGTCGAATTTCAAACAAGCACACAGGCTTATTAAATAAAGAAATTCTGATGTATTTTACATTGCAATAAGCAGAATAAAAACCTGTCTTGTATGCACTAGTTGAAATACTTTAGAAAAAATGTTTGATTTTTTTTACATTTGGAATGCGGTGCATTATTTGGTGGCAATGATTGTATAAACGAGACGCTAAATCAATAGTTCGACTGTGGTTGGAGCTACCTTAATGGCAGTTCTTCTGGTCGCTTTCGCGACCCGCCTCAGTTGTAGTGATAGTCTATAGCTGAGGTTTTAACATTTACTCTAGTCTAGTCTGGTTTAAACTATATTCCGCCATTTGGACATTACATTCTGTTTATCTTTTTGTATTGTTCCTTTCATATATATTTTGTTTTGTTCAAAATGTGTAACAGATTAAAAGATATTATACACATGTAACTGACAAAGTTGGCTTTTGTAGTTATTATTCAGACGTTCTTGCCTTTCTTAATTAATATGCGTTAAACAAGTTGATGTCGTCAAAAGATCAGATACTGTAACCGAACGTTCATAATATAAACAAATGTCAAACACTGGTTACACTTTGCACTGTGTGGGGACAGTGGTCTAGTGGTAGGATGCTGGTCTAGGGATCGGAAGGTCCCTGGGTCGACTCCCGCTCGGGGCACTGGATTTTCTGAGAAAAAAAATTAATCCCACGCTTGCTCCTCTCCACCCATTTGTATAAATGGGTACCTGTGAGGGAAATAAGTCAATATGCCGTGGCTGCCTACGGCGCCGTATGTTAACGGACGACTTTAATCCCAGTGATCAAGGGGTTAATGTCGAAGTCGGCTGAAGATGCATACGTTATCGAAGCAGACTATACACCGCACCTTTAACAGTTAACCTTGACATTGTGTTATCCGAATAACTCGAACTGGATGAATGCATCGAATCTTGGTTAAAGAATGGTGTACCGATCTGCTAAATAAAATAAATTACGGTTTAAGCGTAAATTCGATGCTTCTGATATGATAGAAATAAAATAATTTTAGCTCAATGCATTGCAACATAAAGGGTTTCCATTCAACTATTATAAGCACCAAAAAACCAGTTGAATGCTCGTCCAATGTATTCATTATGTTTGTTACATACATTTGTACAAGGGACCTAAATTTTGCTTAATAAGATATACAATTCCTTGGTCTATATTTTAAGGTTTTTCTTATTACGACTTATTAATCAATAATATCTATAACAACACTGTGCTTGTCTAAATATTAAAATTATATTCAAGTTTTTTAAGTTCAAATCAAATTTGATATAATTTACAAATATCTCAGTAAGCCATAGTCTCGAAATATTTGATAAGCTTATTGAACCAATTTTAAGTTATGGCTGTGAAGTTTGGGGATTAAACAATAGCATCAAAATTGAACGAATACACCTACGTTATTGTAAACAGTTGCTAGGTGTCCGATCTCAAACACAAAATAATTTCATTTACGGGGAACTTGGACGTAAACCCCTCATAAATAAACGGATCGTTTATGTTTTAAAATATTGGTTAAAAATATTACAATCTGATTATGTTAAAAATATAAAAAAATGTTTATAATATGTTATTACATGATCTTGAACTTCATTCTTGGGTAAAATATTTAAAACATATATTAAATACTCTAGGTTTCGGTGAGGCATGGTATTTTCAGGGAGTAGGGGACGTTAATTGTTTTATAGATATTGTAAAACAACGCATATCTGATATTTACGTTCAAGATTGGATAACCGAGTTACAACAAACTGCAAGGGGTAAAAACTATTACATTTACGGAAATTTTAGATTTCAGCCTTGTAAATATTTCAAAATTAAGATTCGAGTTAACGCGATTAAGAATATCTGCTCAGAGACTTGGAGTCGAAGCAGGGCGATAACACAAGCCTGAAAAGACACCGTTTGATAACAGAACATGTTAGCACTGTAACGTTCTCGAAGACGAGTTCCATTTTTTACTCGAATGTCCAGTTTTTAATAGTCTTAGAAAACAATTTATACATAGATATTATTTGAATCATAAAATATGTTAAAATTTATCTAACGCTTACAAACTGACAACGCAAAAACAATTTAAAATCTTGCAACATTTATATTTAAAGCAGCTAAATTGCGAACATAATTGTATTATCAATAGTTACTCTCCATGTACTACTGTCTATTTGTAGTCATAGCAATAAACGCTTTATGTATACACTTTCTTAGAACATTCAATTATATTTAAATAAGATACGATTCTACAATATGCATATTATATACTTACCTTAAATAAGTTCGTAACGTTGAACACTGTTATAAATATATATACCTGTTTGAAATAAGCTGCTTATTTTCAATCATCATGTCTTTAGAGTTGCAAATTCATGTATTGTTAAATGTAAATTTAGATTACTAAAAATTATATATGTATATGCCTGTATTTAATTGACCAATGTTGACTACATTGTATGTTATATGTATGTATACTCATGGGCTTCAAGCCTGATGTATTTTGCAATAAAACCATCATGATGCAATTTTATTAAAAGACGTCCGGTTGTTTTATTCATCACACTTTTGAAAATAGGGTATTGACATACAGCTACTTTCAACGTCATAAATTAACTGATGTCAAACCGTTTATACTTTTTGTCGCTTTCCTTGCTTAAAAAAGACAAGATATATAAATCCAAACATAATAAGAAAATGGATACAACGTCTAAAACCAAAGTAAAAGGCAAACAGATCTATTAATGAATTTGACTATAAAACGTACAAAAGTAGTTGTCAAATTTCATCTCATGGGTGCTTTGCTTTCTATGTAGGGATTATAATAATTATATCATACGTTAATTTTACTCTATAGGTGGTGTTTTATTTAAAACTTTAGCTGTGGCATGTCTAACACTATATTAGTTTAAATTCTAATGAACAATATCCATATATCTGAAATCACTACTCGTTATAAAGTTCAATGATTGGATTTTAAACTATTGCAGTTATAATTACTAAATATCAACGGGAGGGCTTAACAGTA
The DNA here is from genome assembly GCF_020536995.1 of Dreissena polymorpha. Lineage (NCBI taxonomy): Eukaryota > Metazoa > Mollusca > Bivalvia > Myida > Dreissenidae > Dreissena > Dreissena polymorpha. The sequence continues at coordinate 39,404,718 of NC_068364.1, forward strand.
ATATACAATCTGTACAATAGCCAAGAAGCACGTGACGCGAGAAGCAGACGCCTTAAAATGCAGATCCGATACCCAGCAAGACTATATGTTGAGGGGAAAATGGTTAAGGATAAATTTCCAGACTGGTATGAAACACTGAACATGGACCGGCTGGGTAATACCACGAAAGACTTAAGAAAAAACACTACTGATACAAGAAATAGGCAAGACCGAAAACACTACAGTGTTTATTCGAATGACACAGTTGTCGACAGTACAATCCCAACAGCTGATCGGAGAAGTCACTTTGAAAATGAAGAAGTGTTCTGAAGTGTTCGAAGTAGCCGAAAATAGTAAACACAGCTGCGAAGAAAGTGACAGAGGCCACGCCCCCATGGAGGTAAACAAACCACACAAAACAGCAGCCTATGAAGAAAAGCAACATAAAATCAAAAACAAACCTTGTGCTTATCAATGCCCAGATTCATCGGCTACAGAAGGACGTAATCAGTCCTTTAGTGAAGTGGTTAGGTCAACACAAAACAAATTAACAATGATAACAAACAGTTACACAAGAACACGTCAACAAACAAATCTAAACCGGAACCACGTGGAAATGCGACGATGACAAAACGCGAAACTAAAAATAGACAAGGAAACCCGTCAGATGAGGTAAAACGTGACTACTCGCTGGGATCCCAGCAAGTCGACACCAAGGAAACCCGGAGTGCAGGAATACCGGCCAATCAGAAACGTACTTAGGAATGCGGGGAGGGGTTAAACGAGGTCAGGATGTGTTTACTGAACGTTCAAGGACTTGTGGGTAAAACCTATAACAAATTAGACGATGAAGAAATGCAAAAACTGTTTATGTCTCACAAAATTTTGCTATTTACGGAAACATGGCTAAATGATTTTAACAATTACGATGTTCCAAACTTTCACTCATTTATATTAAATAGAGACAAGCGAGTAGGATCAAAACGGAGCAGCGGCGGTGTTATTGTTTACATACATGATTCTTTAAAGAGGCATGTTGACTTTGTAAAATATTCTGATGATTGTATTTTATGGATATAAATAAAAGGGAATTTGTTCAATCTAGAGAGAGAGATATTACTATGTCCTACATATTATGTCCCTCATGGGAGTAGCATATTTTTACTAAGCGAAAATAATATCTTTGAAATAATTACTGATGATATGATTAAATTTGAATCAATGTATGGAAATGACTTACATTTTATTGTTACTGGAGATCTAAATGCAAGAGTAGCGGGGAAAGCCGATTATGTTGAAAATGAAAATTGTTTTGTATCAAATATCTTACCTGATGCATATACTTTTGATGTCGAATTACCAAGAATAAGCCAGGATAAATGTGTTAATGAACATGGCAAGAATTTATTGGATTCCTGTAAATCAACAGGATTGAGAATATTAAATGGGAGATGTGGTGTTGATAGCAATATTGAAAAATTCACATTTGTAAGTACTCAAGGGTGTAGTGTTGTTGATTATATATTATGTAAACCGACTTTTTTTAAACATGTGAATAATTTTGAAGTACAAGACCTTAAACATTTTTCTGATCATTGTGTAATAACTTTTAGCATAAATGCTGTTGTTGATGATGAAAATGCCATTGTTGTTGATAATAATGAAAAAATTGTACCTTACAAATTATATGGGATTCCAATAAGGAAGATGCATATTTTATGCTCTCTCAGATGAAAACCTTTCTAGGAATTTGATGAACTTACAGAAGCTATTGAATTATCTAATAGTAGTTGTGATTTGGATTGTAACCTCCAATCATTTTGTGATATTGTAGAAAGTGTTTGTAGTCCTATTTTTTAGAAAACAATTAAACATAAATAAAACTAAACAATTTAAAAATATCGAAAACAAATTATACTTTGATAAAGATTTTAACGATGCTAAATCAAACAAGGGCTGTTTGTAAAACATGCATGCCCCCATATGGGCTGTTCGTTGTAGTGGCAGCCATTGTGTGAATACGTTTTTTGTCACTGTGACCTTGACCTTTGACCTAGTGACCTGAAAATCAATAGGGTTTATCTGCGAGTCACGATCAATGTACCTATGAAGTGTCATGATCCTAGGCAAAAGCGTTCTTGAGTTATCATCCGAAAATCATTTTACTATTCCGGGTCACCCTGACCTTGACCTTTGACCTTGTGACCTCAAAATCAATAGGGGTCATCTGCGAGTCATGATCAATCTACCTATGAAGTTTCATGATCCTAGGCGTATGCGTTCTTGAGTTATCATCCGAAAACAATTTTAGGGAACATGGCCTTCTTGTTTAATAAAGTACATATATTACAACAGTAATCAAACACACACAATAAAACATTTCGCAAGAAAAGAATAGAAAAATATCATTAAGTTTTAACACCAGAAAACAAGTGATTACTGTTATGCATTTTTTCTCATATATTGTCTTCAGCTTATTGTTGCTCAGCATCTTATAGCTGTACTTCTTCATCTGGAACAGGAACAACTGGTTTGTGTTCTTGAGACATTTTAAACGGACTAATGCTTAAAGTTCTGATAGGGATACAGAAAGGGTTGGCACTGAACTTGAAAAGTGCTTGAAATGAAGGTTTATTTGAAAACAATCAGAGGTGCCAACAAATGCTCATTATCAATCATAACCATACACAATGCTTAGAACGTGCTCGAAAATGGCTCAAACATGCTTGAAAATCAGGAAAAGCAGATTCTGAACATCCCATGCTATTTCCATCATCGATATGAATTAATTTTGTTTAACGGGATATATGGCAAACCATGTTTAAAACAGAAGAATGGGTTGGGAATGAAAACTGACAAATCCTGTTTTTGCCAGTATCGCCAGTTAGTGAACCATCCATTTTATCCTTGGTCGATGTTCGTGTTTGCCTGCTAGCAAATTCGATCTCTTGCTGCATGCAAAACTGTAGACGAAAATATCCAAATGTATAATACTGGTTTGTTGGACATCTGCACACACAAAAAACAGTTGATCTGAAAAATGAACAACGAATGATTGTAAACATGCTTTTTTATTTTCTGTGATTTGCGACAGTAGTCGCAGGATTGTTTATTTTGTCTTTATAGAATTGTACTTCATATATATTGGAAACAAATATTTAATATTAAAAATGAATGCCTTGCGCCAACCACTGCATTATCTCTTTAAAATACAGCATTGTTCTACCATTATACTGTGATGTACTGCAAATTCATGAGAATGTTTGCTATTGTTAAACAATATTTGCATCATTTAAACGAGTTTAATGAATGTTTGACACATAATGTGATAAATAATTAAATAATTTCATCAATATGAAGGAGCATATTTTAAAGTTGATCTTTAATATGATGAAAATATCTGTCCTAATTGCGTTACATGGCCCTCATAGAGTTGTAATACCCATTAAAAAACATTTACATTTTTGACCGTGATATATTTTCAAGATCAGCAATGTTGGCTCAGCAGAACTTTTGTACATTAAATTCTTACTATTAACAGTTTGAAAACATAGTTTATCCGAGCTTAAAGCTAACTTCATTGTATAAGATTGTAAATTGCTCCCCATCGACCTAAGAACCTTATTGCTTTCATATGAGCAGTCACATTGAAATCATTTTCATGTCAGTATTTGGCCTATCATACACTAAGTGGTTATGTTGGAAAATGTTTCAATGTAAACATTAGTCCAATCATATAGCCTGCAACGCGGTATTCTCGGGGTACTAAAGGAATTATCATTCGCGTGTAAACACCGTATTAATATATCGGATAAATTATTGAATAGACAATCACATTTGACTTTACTTCATTTAACAATTATTTATAAACATGACGAAAATCTATACATTTTAACCGAAGTAATAACACAAGCAACACAAGTATCCGTTATTCTTATTTATTATAACGTACGGTATTTCCGCGGGGAAATAGGTTACATAGCACTAAATGTTTTGTAATGACCACAGTCAGCTGTGCTGCACTAATTGTGCTTTCCTTAGTCACGGGTAATTAAGACATGTATTTGCTTTCAAATATAATTGTTCCATGCTCTGTGAAAAAGGGGTTTAATGCATGTGCGGAATGTGTCGTCCCAAATTAGTCTGTGCAGTCTGCACAGGCTAATCAAGGACTACACGTTCCGCTGTTATGCTATTTTTTGTTTCAAGAAAGTCTCTTCTTAGCAAAAATTCAATGAAGGCAGGAAGTTTTTGGACAAAACTTTAGGCACATGAATTAAACCCCTTTTTCACAGAGCAAGGCCCATTTGTTTTCATGAATAGACCATTCAATCTACACGTATTATTATTTACATCAATATTAGCAAAGTAAAACTGTTTTGTTAGTGTGACTTGTTTGAATAAAATTTCAATAGTGACTAACATCAAGTATGTGTTTATTAAAATTAAAAATTGAAACTAAATCAATACATGCCATAGCTAAGACTATTTTACCTGAAAAGAGCATTTTGAAAATAGGAAAAATGTGATAATCAATGTGTGGACATATTTTTATATATGGTCATTTAAACCACATTCACATATTTATGTATTGTTTTCCTTTCAGACAATGTGCTAAAGTAGCGCTGATATCTGAGTCAGTTAAAGGACCTCTGCCAGACTTGCAGCAACTATCAAGAAAGATTCGAACTGTTCTTGTAGAACTGAAGAAACTTCAGAATTATTGGGACACCAACATGCATTCTTCGCAGGTTTTGTACAACAAACAATTACATGAAATAGGTCAAACACGCCAGAAAATAAATACAATTTTAGACGAGATTGAGAAGACAACATTGAAAGAGCTAGAAGATAAGATGACGAGTCTGAAAGCTTCGGTCAACACTAATGTGGGCAATTGCAGCAAGCTTGAAAATGAACTGAAACGATTCAGTGACACAATTCATGACATTGCTGATAAGGGTAAAGCAAAACTCTCGTTTATTGCAAGTAAGAAATCTCTGGAAAAAATTAATCAGTCTGAAACTTATCTAATAGAGAACTTAGTTCAGGTAGAAAGTTCACTGACGTTCCAGGCTGAAAGTTATTTTCAACAGCACCTGTCTAAGTTGTCAGGTCTGGGGAGGATTGTTGTATGTACTCAGACTGTGCCTCCGCATGGTGACCTAGAAAAGGTATTGACTGTGCAAGGAAAGTCAAAGTATGATGTGAGCATACCAAGTGATGGAAAGTAGAGCTTTGATATAACGGCCGTCAGTGTTCTCTCAAATGATCAGATTCTTGCTTGTCGCAGATGATAATAGGAGAATTAAGCTACTTGATCATCAATATCAGGTGGTGGGACATTGTGATGTTAATGTCTGTTCAAAATATATGTGTCAAATATCACCAAGTGAAGTAGCTGTTTCTGTGGATGACATTATGAGACATGCGGTTCAGTTTGTCTTGGTGAATGATGGGCAGCTGGTTAGGGGCAGGAAGTTGCGGTTTCAACATTCGTGTTTGGGTATTGCTAATAATCTTGAAGACCTGTTTCTCACTTCTGGCACTGCACTTTACAAGTATTCAATACGCTGTATGAGGATGAATCAGGCATCTGCACAGGTAATACATTGGTGGATATATCTGGGTACATTTTGAAATAATTATAAGGATTTTTCATATTTTATTATGCTGTATACATATTCGCTTAAACGTCAAATTGTTAAGTTACTTTTGCATGTTGCAGATACTTTTGTTTTCAAATAATAGACATTATACTTTCACCCTATGTAAATGAAACCTAATCATTAATGATGTCCTTCCTTTGCCAAGTGATGTCTTGACTTATTTTTTACTGTTTATGAGTAAGTGTTGATTTAAGAGACTATCTCAATTAATTCCATAACATTATTTATGTAGGCAAGCGCTGACTATGTCGGTGAGTACATTTACTTACTTAGAGAATGATATTGATGTGTACCTCATGGGGTTTTAGTAAATAATCATTTATTCATTGTTAGAAATATCATACTCTATTAATTAAAATAAATAGCTGGTGTGAATAAGATGTAACCGTGACTTAATTATCATCATGATCCTGTAAAAAAATTATTTCATTGATTCTACTCTCTTTTACAGTATATATGTGTGCAATGAGTCCGTCAGGTGACAAGATATTTGTCACAAACTCTGATCGCGACAAGGTCATCACCCTGGCCAGAGATGGTACAGTGCTCTGCACCTTCACAGACCCAGACCTAAAGTTGCCATCGGGTATACATGCGACCGCCCTGGGAAAGGTGCTGGTCTGTGGAGGATCATCCAACACAATCCTACAGCTGGATGGTGAAGGCAAAAAGAAGCTTGCAACTCTTGCTACCAGGAGCGATGGACTTAATGAACCACAGTCAGTCTGTTACAACAAGAGCAGTGCATCCATCATTGTGGGTCAAACAAGTGTTGCGAACATCCTTTGTTTAAAGTAAAATAGTTTTGTTTCACAAGATTCAGTACAAACATTTTGGAACATTAACTTTTAACATGAATGCTTGGCAACACCGAACTTGCATTAAGTGTTCTTTTTCATCTCAATATTCACTAGAATGATTTTTTTTGTTGCAGAGTAATGTTAGATCATTCCTAGGTTTATAAAGTGCTGTCATAAAAAAGTCATGGCATCAAAGCTATCTTATTAGGTGTTATGTTTAATTGTTTAATTCTCCTTGGATGATTTAGTATGCTGTCACACACTTTGAAAGCAAGCTACCATCTGTTCCAAGGAATCAACTGAATCGCTTTCATGATTATTTTTCATTTGAATTGTTTATAAATAGTGTATTTTTATGCTCTTGATCTCTATCTTGGAAATGAGGAATAGGCATGTATGTGACTTCCTTGTTGTCATTTGTGATGCTCTACAATATGTTTGTGTGATTGTTATGCAAAGTAAAATGAACAACAGGATGCAGATGAGGAGAGAAGGCTTTACAGGATGCAGATGAGGAGAGAAGGTTTTACAGGATGCAGATGGGAAGAGAAGGTTTTACATTTCATGTTATACTCTGTCAGCATTTGTTCTGTTTTAAGAAATGTTTTGTTTCATAGAGTAACAATTGATGTTATTTACAGATTTCTTCCATTGTTGTTTTTAGATTTTTTTTTATGACAATTAGACATGTATTTAATGTCAAACGTGTTATTTGCCATTACCTTTGACTATATCGCCTGTTCAGGGCAACACTGTTCCAACTCAATTTCACAAAAGTTTTCAGGAAGAAGAAAAAAACTGTGGTATTATGTTGCTTCTTTAGATATGCCATATTGTTTTTCTTTAAATAATCTAATTTTTAGATACTGTTTTAAATTTATCTTAACTATAACATATGATAAATTGTAAACGAGATATTAAGCATTATTTATTGTCCCACTAACAACAGAGTTTATTCGCTTTTTATTTGGGGGAACACTGTTCTTACTCAAATTAAAACATTATTCCACATAAGAGTTATTGTTGTTTGCTCGTAGTTAATGTGTGCATCACTGCTCCAAGTGAATTTATGATTCACACTTATTTAGTTATGGTTGTTTAAAGCAATATTTATTTAAGACATAACCTTTTATAAACACTTCATTAAATTTCTGTTTCACAAAACTCAACATAATATATTGAGACTGTGTTTTGTAAGCATGCAATTATGTTGTTGCTTAAAACAGATCAATTCAACTTCACATTAACCTGTAATTTTCTAGAGGTAGCAAATGGCAAGGATTACCAAATTCAGAAATTGAATTTTCACATTTACATTTAGTTGAATAGTGCATAGCGGTAATATCTACTTTGTGCATTAGAGACACTCTTTTTTGTATTGAAGTACCCAATTTGCAATATGGTAGTATAACTCATATGTACATTTATTTATTACAATTGTTGATTTCGTATTTAAAATAAATTGCCAGACCCTTTTGACTTGTGCATATTGTCAAAAAACGTGCACAAGCTACGCATTAACAAAACACTTAGATAAGCATTAATTTAAATATCAAAGTATGCAAAATTTCTTATAAAAATGAATGAATGTATGATGTATATTGTTGGTTTGGCAGTGATTTTGCAAGTCTAAAATAGAAAGTTTTAATCACCAATTAACTGTAAATGTGTACTACTGTCAGATGTTATTTGATTATTACTGACATCTGAAACCAAGCTGTTTATTTTTTATCCAAGTCTTAAATGTAACAGTGTATGATATGGTCAATTTAAAGTACTTGTAGTATTTGGTGAAACACCGTCTTCGAGTTTAATAAAATAGTTTATAAATGGAAAATGATTTGGTTTTTATAACCCTACACATTTTTAATATTCCAAAAACAAACATTCAATCGAATATTTAAATAAAATTGCCATCCGTATTGAAATCTCATAACTGTTACATGAACAGGTCAATTATGCTCAAAAACTTGGTCAACTTGTCAAATCTTAGAAAACCTTGCAAGCACTCTATAGGTCACATTTATGACTCAATCTCAATTCAACTTGGTCAGAATGCTCATCTAGACAATGTCAAGTCTGAGTATAAATTTTGGTCATGTGCGTCCAAAAAGTAGGTCACTAGGTCAAATCTAGAAAAACCTTCTTATCATGCTATAGGCAACATTAATGACTCAGTCAATTGAGTTAAAATGTTTATATTGACAATACCAAGGCCATGTTTGAATCTGGGTCAATTGGGGCTAAAATCCAGAAGGATAAGGCTTCTACAATAGGTGAGCGCTTCAGGGCCATCAGGGCCCTCTTGTGTAATATGCATGGTCAATGTGAGTAGCTGTCTGCACATGCTTATCAGTAACGACACTTTCTGCCTAAACTGAATTTTCAGTTTGGTAATTCTACATTTAAACGTACAATTCCATAAAACCTATAATTGTCTCTGCTTAGCCTGTGCGGACTGCACAGGTTAATCATGGGCGACACTCTACGAACATGCATTAAGCCTAGTTTCCCCAAAATGAGGCCCATTTGATACGGTATGTGCAGCAACATTTGAAGTGGCAATTTAGTGTCAGAAAGTGAAGTTATGTTTGTTGAGATAAACTGTTCATATTTAATAAATGTTTTTGTTGGACACTGTATTTATTTTTATAACGTCACTAAAAAATTACCATGAGTATTTTTAAAAGAGTTAGTGCCTAATGACTTTATTATTGTTAGTATTGAGTGTGTATTTGTGTGAAATTGATTGATTAAGAATCAATATTATAACTGTACACCATTTCTGGGTATTTTTGTTATGATATGGTCATGATTGTTAGTACACAAATTATTATCTTGTTTCTTTTTATGAAAGGCCTTTTGACAAATAACATGTACCAAAGAGAATGTTATGAACATATGCATATGAACATCATTATTTCCCTGAAGATTTCAAACCAATTTATATCAAAATTCACGACGTCTGGTGTTTTGTTCACTTGCTCACGCGATATTTTAATCAATATGAACTAATAATTGAAAAAATACGTTATTTTACAACTTGTCTTTTTTCATCATTCGTGGTTGACGGTTCCTTTAAGTAAGCATGTAAACTAAATTGTTGCCAAAATAATGTACAACTAGAGAATGGCATATTATCATTGAATTGATCTGAAATTATTATGTCTTAAAATATTTGTAATGTGTTCAACGATTTCAAATCATTGTGTCACGAATGCGGAGAGTATTAAATGTATGTGCGAATGATACATTCTCTTTGTTTATAAACATTTCTAACAATATTTTACTTTATCATTTGTCATTCGGCCGCAACAAGATCAAACTCCTTCCCAGTTATCAGCAAATGTTACTTTCCATTCAATATCAATATTTTTCATTATGTTTTGTAATGTCAAAAGTCTGAATTTCTGGACCTTTGACGTTGGGAGTTTTGTCCATAATATTTGGTAGATTGTTAAAATCTTTCTAACACTGAAGCAAAGTGAAAATGGCTATGGGCAAACAGCATAAAACCAGAACAGCCTGCAAGAAACTCGCAGTTTGTTCAGGTTTTATGCTGTTTGCTGCTGATTCGTATCTAAAGGTTGGAAATGAAGCCTTTAAAACTTGAATCCAGTGTCTTTAACTAAATTTAACTTTCTAAAATGTATCTTAGTGGTAAAGGGTTAAACTCTATGTGGGCAGATTTGATGGTTCAGTTTTTTGTCTAACACAAATTGTGAATACTTTGGTCACCAAAATCAATAAACACAAATTTCTGGATCTTGCAGTCAATTAAAAAGTACTCGAGCCAGGTTGATGAAACTATGTATGTGTTAAGATTGACATATGGGGAATAATCACATTATTTCAGCACTTACGTTTGACAACAGCTGTGGTTATAGATGCTATGTTTTACTGAAAAAAAATGAAAAACTAGCATCTTTATGCCCCTCTACGAAGAAGAAGGGGTATATTGTTTTGCTGGCTGTCTGTCGGTAGACCAGTCTGAATGTTGTTAAACCAGTTCGTTTCCGATCAATAACTCGTCAACGAATTGACCGATTGGCTTGATACTTCACATGTACATTGGCCTTGGAGAGTAGATGACCCCTCTTGAAATTGGGTTCACTTGATCAAAGGTGAAGGTCACAATCACACTAGGTGTGAAAACCTTTACGGTCAATAACTTGTCAACAAATTGAATGATTGGCTTGATACGTCACATTTGCATTGGCCTTGGCCAGTAGATGACCCCTACTGAAATTGGGGTTACTAGTTCAAGCCCTGTTTGGAGGGGCATATGTCTACGACCGCGGAACATTTGTTATTTTGAACTCCACCTTTTCAAAGTAGTTCAGTTCCTTTGGGTATCAGGTTTGCACCTTAGGGAACATGAACTTCTTGTTTAATAAAGTACATACCTTTCAATAGTAATCAAACACCCAACATAAAACATTTGGCAATAGAAGAATATAAAAAGATCGTGAAGTTTTTACACCAGAAATCAAGTGATGACGGCGGTTATGCATGTTTCTTCTATACTTTATTGTCTTCAGCTTATTGTTATCCCCCGCCATAGGCGGAGGGATATTGGTTTGGCGTTGTCCGTCCTTCCGTCCGTCCATCTTTCCGTACTTCCGTTTCCGTCCGGCACTTTTGTGTCCGGAGCCATATCTTGGAAGTGCATTGGCGGATTTCATTGAAACTTGGTATACGTATATATATATAAGAGGATATGGATAAGAGGATGATGTACGCCAAATGTCATTGTACACCGTCGGATAATAACGGAGTTATGGTCCTTTGTATCTTGACAAATGCTTGTTTGTGTGTCCGGACCCATATCTTGGAAGTACTTTGACGGATATCATTGAAACTTGGTATGAGTGTATATATGGATAAAAGGATGATGCACATTGGCCTTGTCCATCCGTCCAGAATACTTTTGTGTCCAGAAGTATAATCGCGGAGGATATGAATTCAACGAATTTTCTTGTTGCTCAGCATCTTATAGATGTACTACTTCATCTGGAAGAAGAAAAACTATTTTGTGAAAATTTTAAACGGACTAATGCTAAAAGTTCAAATGGGTTAAAGACAGGATTGGCACTGACCTTTAAAAGTGCTTGAAAATGAAGGTTTACTTGGAAATGTGCTTGAAAACAATCAGAGGCGCCCAAAAATGCTTATTAACAATCATTACCTTAAACAATGATTAGAAAGTGCTCGAATTCGGTTCAAACATGCTTGAAAATCAGGAAAACCAGATTCTGAACATCCTATGCCATTTCCAACAGCGAGGTGGCTGCGCTGTAAAATACAAAGCTTCACTGTGATATACAAGGCTGCACTGTGCAATACAAGCTACACTGGTAAATACAAGGCTGCATTGTGAAATACAAGGCTGCGCTGTGAGATACAAGGCTGTACTGTAAAATACAATTAAAAGGTTACAGGTGTGAATATATCAATTTGTACCGTCAGTGTATATGGTATAGCGAGGATATTTTGGTTAATTGTGTTTGGCATACCCTTGTAGATGCAACACTGATAGCTGCCCCGTGAAATATGATCACCAAGGTCACAAGTGTGACCAACAGTATACATCACACATTTGGTCATGTTTTGTCAGAAATTTAGCTTAACTTGATAAATGTATCTCAGTGTTTTTTATGTATTGTATTAAACATTTTTTATAATATGTACCATATGAGACTGTTGGTTCGGTAACGTCTCCACAGTCCCAAAATGGATAGTTTTAATAACCAATTAACTGTAGTTCTCTACTACTGTCAGATTAAATTGTTTATTACCGACATCTGACACTAAACTGGTTATTCTATAAACAAGTTTGACATGTCACACCCTATCATATGATCAATTCAAATCACTTGTAGTATTTGTTGAATCACGGTCTTAAAGTTTAGTAAAAAATATGGAAAAATGGGTTTTCATAACATTACAATCTTTCAAATATGTAAATGGCAAAGATTGAATTTAATATTCAAATAATTTTGCCATCTGTATTTACATATCATAAAAATGGAAAAATCTTGTAAGCACACTTTAGGCCAAATACATGACTCGACTAAATTCAACTTGGTCAGAATGATTATCTTGACATTTTCAAGGCTGATTTCTAATATGGGTCATGTGTGTCCAAAAAGTAGGTCGATACGTCAAATCTAAGATTGTTATTAATTAAGATAACTCAAACTTGATGAAAATTTTGTAAGAATGTTTATCTTGACAATATCTAGACAAAGTTGTCATATGTGTAAAAATAACAGGTCACACGCTAAATTTTTTTTAAAAATCTCTAACAGCAATATTTATGATTCAATCTTTATAAAACTTGATCAGAATGATAATCAACACAAAATCTAGGTTGAGTTTGAAAAACGTTCATGTGCTTCCAAAAATTAGTTCACGAAATCAAATCTTAGAAGACCAATATTACCATTCTTTATTACCCTGTCTTGATCAAACTTGATCAGAAACTTTATCTTGACAAAATCAAGACTATGTATGACTCTGGGTCAAGTGGGGTCAAAAACCATGTCAGAAGGTTAAGTCTTCTACAATAGGTGAGCGCTTCAGGGCCATCAGGGCCCTCTTGTAAGAATATTAGAAGGTAAGTGTCGTCCCTGATAAGCCTGTGCACACTGCACAGGCTAATCTGAGATAAAACTGTAAGCACATTCAGCCAACCATGTTTTTCAACAGCGAGGCTCGTATCTTCACACTTGTGACCTTGGTGATCATAGTTCACGTGACAGCTATCAGTGTTGCATATACAAGGGTATGCCAAACACAATTAAACAAAATATCCTCGCTACACCATATTAACAGACGGTACAAATTGATATATTCACACCTGTAACCTTTAAATTGTATTTTACAGTACAGCCTTGTATCTCACAGCGCAGCCTTGTATTTCACAGTGCAGCCTTGTATTTAATAATTTCCTCATGCTACTCCCCCGTCATATGTCCCTCTCCCCCCTAACGCACATGTACATAGTTCAACCTTTGACATACTGCAACTGAAAACAGAACTTGAAAAACACCTAGATCAATAGGCTTTACAATTATCACACACCTTAAACACTACTTAATAATTAGATAAATGATTGGCGTCGCACTAAAGTGCGGCGACTCGTATGTAGTACGTTTTTTTTTCGCTTATTGGAGAAGTTGTTTTACGGATCAATGTATATATTTTTGTTGTCAGAATATCTTGCAAAGTGGTGATTTTTTGTGTAAACTAGTGTAAATAAGTACTGCATTTGTGCCTATTACATTTACTACAACCTTTATTGCCAATAATGCAAAGCTAATTCTTTTAATTAATCACTGATCACAGGGACTGGGCAACAATAAAAGATCACAGGGACTGGGCAAATACGCGAACCGGTGAAACTTTCTGATTTTGTATAAAAACAAAACATGATCAAGATATATTTATTTTGTGGTTTTTGTTACAATAGCGCAGACTTTTGCTGTTCGATTTTTGGTTAGCGCGTATTTTCTTCAACTTTACAAGACGACAGCGATTACACGGTTTATCGCTTTATTGATAACCGTTACACTACAGTCACTTATTAATATCTTAGTTAGAAGGTGATTTTACAAGCGGTTCCGCAGTGTAGTGGTTACGCGTTCGCTTCACATGTGAGAAGCCCAATGTTCGAGCTCCAGTAGAATCAAATTATTTTATTTGTGTTCTATGTAAACTTTTTGTTTTGATGTAGACATTCTAGTTTAAATAAATATGCTGTTCATTGTAACCATTTTTTGTTGTTATTATGCCCATGAAATATATGTGTGAGAGGGTGGGGGCTTCGAAAACACATTAAAACCTTCATATTGTTTTCATATCAATGAGTGCTCAACCCCTATCGTTAATGAGCAACGTAAGAATTAGTTTAGAATCATCTCCCCTTGAAGTTGAGGAAAATATGAAATTACGCTTACAAGATGAAGTAGATTTTTAAAACCTACACAGTTCTGTTCCATTAATGAAACCTCACACGGATGCCAGTAAAAAAGGGAAACAAATGTAAATAAAATGAACTATGAAATATTTGCGGGTTACAACACAAAATCATAGATAATGGTTATTTGGGGGTTATAACACAACATCATAGATAATGGTTATTTGGGGGTTATAACACACAATCATAGATAATGGTTATTCCAGTATCTTTTTTCTATTTTGTTTAAAATAGTCGGCCAAAATATTAATATTGACAGTAGAAAAAAAAATCGTTTCATGTAACTTCATTGAGTGCATTTCACACTGAAATTCCCAACGCCCTTTGATGCCTTGCATCAATAGTTATCTTGTACAGACGCTCAAATACAGCAGTACTAAACGCTTACCCCTGGTATGACCATCCATACGCGACAAACAGGAGCAAGAACCATCAAGCCTCTCCTGAAAACACGAAATAAATAAAACAATAAACAAAATCGATTTAATCATAAATGGAAATCAGTCATGACCCAAATAAGAAAAAATATCAATGTTAATGCAAAAGAATTACTTTCACTTAGTGCACAAAATAAGCCGACATAATTGCCGACATTAATTCATACCATCCTACAAAATCCACGGAAATGAAAACGCTACACACTTACCCAATAAGATCCCGTTATATTAATTAATCCTCTTTTCGTCCATCCCAACACAAAACACCATGCCGCTTGCTATTTAGAGCTGATTGATTGAATCATTTTATGTCTTAACCGGTAAAGACTTAAAGGCTACACCCCTCTAAATAATAGCTGTAGATAATTGTAGTAATGACTCTCCGAAGATGCCTTAGCAAAATTATATTTTCTGTGTATCTTAGCGTCATCCATGTTAAAACCAGTCGAATTGCAAATTATGTTCCGTTCTATAATATGTTATATATAAAATAAATTAAAGAAAGAATATTTTATAGGCAACTATATAATTTGTAATGTAATTTATCTTTTCATTGCATTATTACCCGCCTCGTTAGTTCGTCTACGTATTTTACTGCTCATAATGAAAATGATTATCCGTTCGAAATGTGTTGACGCTACCTGAAATATGTTTTCTTAATTGTTGATATATATAGTCAAGTTAGAATATGCAATAAGAACCATACCATATGTAATGTAACCCATCAGTTTTATATAATATTGCACGCCTCGTTTATATACATGTATGTACTTTTTTGCTGTACCGACACCGTGTGACCCACAATGAGGCCGCCAGCTTCACGTTAAAATATAACACGTGCAATCTGACCTTCAAAGAGCCACTTGACCTTGAGAAACATCGGCAGCTGCATCTCGACCGCAGGTAGTTAAAACCTATATATTTTTGCTCAATTGCATTAAAGCTGAAGTCTTATGGAAACAAGTTCATTTGCTGGGTAGATCTTGAACTTTATGTATTTTGGGGAGATCTATAGGAAGTTCCCACAGTGGGAATCGAACCAATGACCTCCTGATCGCTAGGCTGACACCATATCTACAACGCCATGGCGACCTACTAGACAGCAAGGAATCCCCAGTACTCTAAATAATGAAAAATGCTGATACAATATGAAACGCTTTCTGTGATAACTGGGTTTAATGCATGTGTGTAAAGTGTCGTCCTAGATTAGCCTGTGCAGTTTGCACAGGCTTATCTGGGACTTCACTTTCTGCTTGAACTGGATTTTCGTTCAGATGAGACTTTCAAGTCACACAAAAAATCAATGAAAGCGGAAAGTTATTCAAATTACCTGGTGCAGACATCTGTATACATTTTCATATTTTTAATTTCAGCAGTATTAATGAGAGAG
Organism: Dreissena polymorpha; assembly: GCF_020536995.1. Classification (NCBI taxonomy): domain Eukaryota; kingdom Metazoa; phylum Mollusca; class Bivalvia; order Myida; family Dreissenidae; genus Dreissena; species Dreissena polymorpha. The sequence continues at coordinate 39,420,974 of NC_068364.1, forward strand.
GGTATCACATGGTATCACATGGTTGGTTGCAGCATTGCGGAAAATTGCACCAGAACTTTTAAGACTACGTCGAAGGCAGTAATATTCCCAATAGACATTCAGTAGCCATTGAAGAGGCTGACAGAGAAAAGTTTGCGAAAAACCATGAGGACCATTGTCAAATAATTCTGTCATCGTGATGTCGTCATGAGTGGGTGGGAAAAGTTCATGGTGGAGAACACGAAATATGACGTGGAGCTTGGGGAGCTTGAGTACTTTCAGATCGGAGACATTATCACCATATCAGGTACAGTTTGGGAGTGTTCTTTAGATCACCCCATAGAAACCACGTACTGGTTCTAGTCCCAGAAAACGGACTCGAGAGCGTTTTAAATAAGCCTTAAGCTTTCTATGCGATAGAGCAAAAATAAATAGGATTTTATGCATCGCGTATTACATGTATAAAAAATGACAGTAGCAAAAAAATCTTTGGTCGTTTTGTTTGTACTGTATATAACAACGATGTGACATCATACAAATCGTCGTTATACCAAACATGCAATTAAACAAAAGATTTGAACAGCGTGGTGAAAATTCAATACATGTTGAACAATTAAGATTATATGGATTGCCTACTGATATTTTCACACGTATTTAAAGAGCGGCAACCTTTCTTTGTTTTGCATGATATCATCGTGAATGTGGAGGTTTGGGCAGTGCAACGAGCGTATTTGACATACATTTGCTAACCTTACCATGGTTTACTATCGTCTGGCATTTTTAATCTTGTAATGGCTTTTATGTGTTTGTTTAAATGTAAGTGTTGAATATATATACAATAACGCCCTTTTTAAAAGTATAAACGTTGTATTAGTTTTAAATTATGGATCAAGATTATAAGAAAAATTATACAAATTAACTTACACATGCGAATGCAACTAAATAGAAAATAGTATGTTCAAGTTATTGTGTCTGTCTGATAAATATTTGTGTAACGGTGGTTCGACATTATTTGTAACAACACGTTTTCTAAACTAAGTGTGCGATTTCAAACACTTGGTTTGTAAAATCATATTTTTAGTGTAAACCTTATTCACCGCAGTGTCAATCAAATGATCTTTTCTGTTGCAGAGGGTAACACCAGCTCCTCCTTATCTGACATTTTTTTCAAAATCACAGTATGAAAACATCTGCACCCCTTTAACCACTCATGGTAACCAAATGACCAGCTATGGTTACCATGGTAACCACACAACAACTGAAGATAATCAAATAAATTGTTACCAATCAATAACTGAGAGTAACCATGCAACCAATGCTGGTTACTAAGTTACCATTGATGGTAACCAAGCAACAAGTGAGTGTAAACAAAAAAACACTATCGGTAACGCAGCAGCCCTTAGAACTAGCATGGTGACCGCAAATTGGACTCATGTTGTGATCATTGATAATGCTACTCCAGAAAATAATGCGTGTGATGAAAGCAGTGGATATCTCGATGGTGAAACCGTGCTTGTGAGTCTGAAAGGTAAGATTATTCATTTTTTGAATAATGAAAATGAGCCCTGCGCTGGAAAACAGGGTTTATTGCATGTATGTAACGTGTCATCCCTGATAAGCCTGTGCAGTCCATATAGGCTAATCAGGGAAGACACTTTCCACTATTATGGAATTTCTCAGTGAAAGGAAGTCTATGTGGAAAGTGTAGTCCCTTATTCGCCTGTGGGTACCACACAGGCTAATCTTGCACAACTTTCTATGCACATGCATTAAGCCCCGTTTTTCCACAGCGAGGCTCAAATGAATATGTAGGGGTTATGCATATAATCAAGTATAATATTTATCTGGAATGTCAATCATTAGTGAGGTCCACCAAACACACTCTGGTTTTATCTGAATGGTGTATCTGTGTATTAGAGGATTATCACGGTTTTATTGTGCCTTGACCATTAATAATTGTAGTCTATCAAATTACCAGATAGTCTTTTTCAAACCAAATCTAGTTACATTTGTAAAAGTAATCTTCGTTTGTTGAACATCAACCTTGGTTATCACGATCTAATTTTGATGATTAATCATTATCAAGATTTTTGCACAACTGGGTTGTTATTTCATGTATGTAGGATTATATCAGAGCATTTAAGGTAGAATGGATAAACATGAAGTAATGTGAGGCCTAGAAACAGACCAGTATTAGGCGTTGATAACACTGTATTGATAAGTGCAGGACATGATTAACTTATTACTTATCCACCATTCACCAAATATTGTCTAACTTCTATTATTAAATGCGTATAAATAGTGCAACTGTGTCAGAAATGAAAACAAATATCCCTTGTTACCTATGTTGAACGATGTTTATTTAATCAAAGAGGGTGTTCTTTGGTATCAATTTCGGAAAAACAGAAACACACAAATTCAATAGTCATATGATAAAGCTTAAGCATTTCAGGTGGCGTATAGGCATGTGTATCCATCAGTCCGCAAACCTTCAAAACACACACACACACATTTATGTGTAATGAGATTTAAAGTATCATATCATAAGTCTGGAGCAGTGCTCCAGCTGGGTCTAAATGGAAGGGCGCCCCACCCTGCCACTCTGAAGCCCAGCCCTTCCCTTCCGAGACCCCGTCCTGCCCTTGTATTTATTGAAAAAAAAATTGTGTTAACTTATGATAATTTATAATTCACTTATTACATTGAAATTAATTTATTCTTCATTGTAGACACTTTAATTGCATGGTTTAATAATAATGGTAATAATATATTCTAAAAATAATAAATAACATAAAAGTAATATGCAACAGGGAGCTTTCCACATACCATTGCGCGCTCAAAAGTGCCATTTTGACAAAATACTGCGCGTCGAAAGTGCCCTTTTGACAAAATAGCCCCCCCCCCACCCTGCCCTTTTCAAATCACAGCTGGAGCACTGCCGGATGATGTCCTTTGGTATTATGTCACAAATGATGTCCTTTTGGTAGGATGTCACATATGATGTCCTTTGGTATTATGTCACAAATGATGTCATTTGGTGTGATTTCACAAATGTTGTCCTTTGGTAGGATGTCACAAATGTTGTCCTTTGGTGTGATGTCACATATGATGTCCTTTGGTATTATGTAACACATGTTGTCGTTTGGTATGTCACAAATGTTGTCCTTTTGTATGATGTCACATATGATGTCCTTTGGTATTATGTCACAAATGTTGTCCTTTGGTATGATGTCACAAACGATGTCATTTGGTGTGATGTCACAAATGTTGTCCTTTGGTATAATGTCACCAATGATGTCCTTTGATATTATATCACAAATATTTTCCTTTGGTATGATGTCACAAATGATGTCCTTTGGTGTGATGTCACAAATGTTGTCCTTTGGTATGATGTCACAAATATTGTCCTTTGGTATGATGTCACAAATGTTGTTTTTTTGTATGATGTCACATATGATGTCCTTTGAAATTATGTCACAAATGTTGTCCATTGGTATGATGTCACAAATGTTGTCCTTTGGTATGATATCACATATGATGTTCTTTGGCATTATGTCACAAATGTTGTCCTTTGGTGTGATGTCACAAACGATGTCATTTGGTGTGATGTCACAAATGTTGTCCTTTGGTAATATGTCACCAATGATGTCATTTGGTGTGATGTCACAAATGTTGTCCTTTGGTATAATGTCACCAATGATGTCCTTTGGTATTATGTCACAAATGTTACCTTTGGTTTGATGTCACAAATGATGTCATTTGGTATGTTGTCACACATGATGTCCTTTGGTATGATGTCACTCATGATGTCCTTTGGAATGATGTCACATTGAGATTTGGAAAAACAGAAACATGCACTATAAATAGTCATAGGATTAAGCCCAAGCATAAAAGGTGGCTTATAAGCATGTGTGTCAGTCGCTCCGTAATCCCTCAAAACACCTAGACAGTTACATGTAATGAGATTAAATTAAAAAGTGTTTTTTCACCATTTTGGAATGGGGCCGGGTCCCTTTGGATTGGAAACAATCGTGTTGTTTTTACTAACATATAACATTTAGAATAACATTGATTTCATTATTAATTTACTAAGGTGCAATTTATAAAGCTGGATGGGACATAACTTAATGTTGAGACAAATTAAGTTGTTTTTTCGGAAACCTTCAATTTGGCATTCTTATGTCCCATTTAGGAAAAATGTATACTTTTTTTTCATTGGGAATGGGTTCCGCTTCAGGCCCCACATTTGATAGAAAAAACATAGTCATATCATTAGTCTGGAGTATCAATATAAACAGAAAATCATGAGAGTGCGTGTCATAGTTATCATTAATTAACAAACAAAATGAATGAATTTTCAAACATTGACAAACTTTAACTGTCCAACACTTCATGAGAGTTATTTTAAGTGGACGTGTTAAACGTACGGACCGACGAGAACAACCAGACAAATGAGTACACTAGAAACATGATTGATACTGCTGTAGTATTAGGCAAAGGTGGTACTAGTCAGACGCTGACCCTGATCAACAAGCACATGCTGAAGTATTAGACTCAACATCTGTGCTGTTTCAGAGGGTATTGGTCAGTCGCTGAACATCTGTGTTGTTTCAGGTGGTACTGATCAGTCGCTGACCCTGATCAACAAGCGCAGGCTTGAGTATTAGGCTCAATATCTGTACTGTTTCAGAGGGTACTGGTCAGTCGCTGACCCTGATCAACAAGCGCAGGCTTGAGTATTAGGCTCAATATATGTACTGTCTCAGAGGGTACTGGTCAGTCGCTGACCCTGATCAACAAGCGCAGGCTTGAGTATTAGGCTCAATATCTGTACTGTTTCAGAGGATACTGGTCAGACGCTGACCCTGATCAACAAGCGCAGGCTTGAGTATTAGGCTCAATATCTGTACTGTTTCAGAGGGTACTGGTCAGTCGCTGACCCTGATCAACAAGCGCAGGCTTGAGTATTAGGCTCAATATATGTTCTGTTTCAGGGGGTACTGGTCAGTCGCTGACGCTGATCAACAAGCGCAGGCTGTAGTATTAGGCTCAACATATGTGCTGATTCAGGTGGTACTGGTCAGTCGCTAAACTTCTGTGTTGTTTCAGGTGGTACTGGTCAGTCGCTAAACTTCTGTGTTGTTTCAGGTGGTACTGGTCAGTCACTGACCATGATCAACAACGCAGGTTGGAACAGATGACCCAAGGATCTAAAGTGGTGGACGTGGAACTGAAGAAGGTAACCAGGTCCAAGTACTTTTGGGCCGAGCTGTGTGAAAACAGGGCTAAATGCATGAGCATAGAGTGTTGTTCCAGAGTAGCATGTGCAGTCCGCACAGGCTTATCAGGGACGACACTTTCAGCCTTTATGGATTTTTTTATTTAAAGTATTTTTTTAAACAAAAATCCTGTTTATGAAGAAAGTGTCTTCCACACAGGCTAATCAGAAATGACCATTTACAAACATGCATTAAGTCCCATTTTTCCCCAGATCATGGCTTTTATAGTTTGTTTATGACACTACTTTCAGTAGGGGTTTAGGGGTCGAAATTAATAAGCACAAAACTACCCATCCGTCGCTTTAGTCAAACATGTTAATCTTAGAGTTCAAGAAGATGGTTTGTTCTTTTTTAGCGTTTAAGCTCACCTGAGCACAATTTGATCACCTTTTGTCCATTGTGAGTTTTCTATCATCAACATTTGTCTACTTTACACTCTAGAGGACACATTTATTGCCGATTTTCATGTAACTTGATCACAAGATTTGTCCCAATGATATCTTGGCTGAGTTCAAAACTGTGTTATTTAAGGTAAAAAACTAAGTCAAATTGAAAAATAGCTTGTTAACTCGCTATAAGTCACATAAAGTGTAATTTTCGTTACTTCTTAATAACATGCAAGAAGTCACATTTTTAGTCGAATCACCATGCAACTGTGTCAGAAAATTTGTTCTCATGATATCTTAGCTAAGTTCAAAATCGTTTCGATCCGTTGAAAAACATGGCCACCAGTTGACGGGGCAGTTTTCCTTATGTTGCTTTAGTAAATTCTTGTTTACACTCTAGACGTCATATTTATTTTCCAATCTTCCTGAAACGTGGTTAGAACATTTGCTCCAATAATATGTTTGATTATTTCATACATGGTTTGGGCGAGTTGAAAATCATAGCTTTCAGGAGACAATCTGCACAAAAAACAGTTGATAAGAAAAATAAAGGCATTACTTTTCCTACTAAACAATAGCAACATGAGTCACAGGATTATTTATGTTTTCTTTGAAGTTTTGGACTCTATAAATCTTTGGAAAAAATCGTTAAATATTAAAAATGAACACATTGTGCCACCCACAGCATCATGTCTGCAAAAGACGAAAATTAAGAAAAATACAGCATAGTTCTTCCATTATACTTTGATTTACTGCAGTTTCATGTTTGCTATTGGTAAACAATATATGCTTCTTCTAGCCAAGTTTGATGCATGTTTGACAAACACAGTGGTAGTAATTGCAGCAACATGTAGAAGCATATTTAAATCAAAAGTGGATCCCTTAATTGAGTTATACAGTTCACATAGTGGTGTAATATCGATTTACTCTTTTTGTTCGACCGTGTTATATTTTCAGGATCGGTCATGCATCAGTATATCCCCTGTAAGTTAAATTCACACTGTTAAAAAGTGTATTTTTGTGCTAGCTTTCAGCTAAATTTATTGTATAAGATTGCTCCCATCAACGTAAGGAGATACCCAACGTGCTTTCATATAAGTGGTCAGGTTGAAAAAGAACAACAGTATTGGGCGTATCATATACCAAGTGGTTTTGTTGAAAACTGTTTCAATGTAAAAATCAGTTTAATCATGTAAATGGAAAATCAAGACGTCTTTACTCTAGTTAAACTGTTAACTGATATAATTTTAGCAAATGTCTTTTCAAATATATATTTTATGAACATTATAATTGTTTATTTTATACCTTACATACACTTAAAAAAAAATTGTTCTTCAAATATTGCTTGAATTTCACTTTTTTACCTTAAAATGCTTTAAAGTGCTTTAATTTTGACTGCAGGTTTCTGAATGATCGTACAGACTTTGATTTTGTATGATAACATCCTACTCATATGATTTGATTATGCGTACTGGTACATGAGTTCAAGTACTGATAACACAAATGTGTATCATTAAACAGTAATAGATTAGATGATTTAAGCCACCAGTTGAAGGGGTGTAATTTAATGGGCACAGATGTCTTAAGAATATTTATAATAAAGTGAAAAGATGGCATTGTTTTCTCAGTCAAATGTGGGTAAAGGCTCTGATTCATTTACAGACTTTTGCTGTTCACCGTGTCAAGAGCACAAAATTGACCAGTGGGCCGAGTTTTACTGCGATAACTGTCTAAAATTTTATTGTGCAAAATGCATTAACTTGCATGGTCAGTTGTTTGGAAAACATGTGACATATGGAAGGGGAGACACAAGTAAGTGGCCAGTGTGCAAGGAAGTAGAGGATTTCATTCAGAAATGTGACCATGAAGACAAACGGCTAGAGATGTTTTGTAATGACCACAATCAGCTGTGCTGCACTAATTGTGCTTTCCTCAATCACAGGTAATTAGCACATGTATGTGCTTTCAAATATAATTGGTCCATGTTGTGTGAAAAAGGGGTTTAATGCTCGTGCATAAAGTGTCGTCCCTGATTAGCCTGTGCAGAGAATCAGGGACTACACATTTCGCTTTTATGCTATTTTTTTCAAGAAAGTCTCTTCTTAGCAAAAATCAAATTTCGACCGAAAATATTTGGAACAACACTTTAGGCACATGCATTAAACCCCTTTTTGACAGAGCAAGGTTCATTTGTTTTCATAAAAAGACCATTCAATCTATCATTATTTAGATCAATTTTTGCAAAGTGTTTATTGAAATTATAAATTGAAACTAAATTATTACATTCCATAGGTAACACTATTATCCCTGAAAAGAGCATTTTGAAAACAGGATAGATCTGATAAAGTGTTTACATATTTTTATTTCATGCTCATTTAGACCACATAAAAATATTGATGTATGGTTTCATTTCAGACAATGTGCTAAAGTAGTGCTTATATCTGAGTCAGTTAAAGGACCTTTGCTAGACTTGCAGCAACTATCAAGAAAGATTCGAACTGTTCTTGTAGAACTAAAAAAACTTCAGAATTATTGGGACACCAATATGCAGTCTTTGCAGGTTTTGTACAACAAACAATTACATGAAATAGGTCAAACACGCCAGAAAATAAATACAATTTTAGACGAGATTGAGAAGACAACATTGAAAGAGCTAGAAGATAAGATGACGAGTCTAAAAGCTTCGGTCAACACTAATGTGGACAATTGCAGCAAGCTTAAAAATGAACTGACACGACTCAGAGACACAATACATGACATTGTTGATAAGGGTAAAGCAGAACTCTCGTTTATTGCAAGTAAAAAATGTCTGGAAAAAATTAATCAGTCTGAAACATATCTGAAAGAGAACTTCGTTCAGGTAGAAAGTTCACTGACATTCCATGTTGACAGTGATTTTCAAGAGCACTTGTCTAAATTGTCAGGTCTGGGCAGGATTGTGGTATGTACTCAGGCTGTACCTCTGCCTGGTGCCCCAAACAAGGTATTGACTGTGCAAGGACAGTCAGAATATGATGTGAAGATACCAAGTGATACAACGAAGAGAATTGATATAAGTGCCATCTGTGTTCTCTCAAATGATCAGATCCTTGTTGCAGATCATGGTAATAAAAGAGTCAAGCTACTAGATCATCAATACCAGGTGGTGGGAAATTGTGATTTTAATGCTTGTCCAATGGACATGTGTATTATCACACCAAGTGAAGTAGCTGTTTCTGTGGTTGGCAATAAGACACATGGGGCTCAGTTTGTCTCGATTAATGATGGGCGACTGGTTAAGGGCAGGAAGCTAAAATTTAAACATCCATGTCATGGTATTGCTAATAATCAGCAAGACCTGTATCTCACCTCTGGTACTGCACTTTACAAGTATTCAATGAGTGGAGACCTGCTAAATAAGCTGTATGAGGATACATCAGACGATTTCGTAGGTAATATTATGTTGGGTATATCTGGGTATATTTTGATATAATTATAAGGAATTTTGAAATTTTAATATGCTGTTTACATATTTGCATAAAAGTCAAATTGTTAAGTAACTTTTGCATATTGCAGATAGTTATTTTTTCAAATAATAGAAATAATACTTTTACCCTATGAAAATGAAACCTACTCAACAAATGTCCTTCCTTTGCCAAGTGTTGTCTTGACTTATTTTCTACTGTTTATGAGTTGGTATTGGTTTTAGAGAATATCTTTAATAATTCCATAACAGTATTAATGTTAGCAAGCACTGACTATGTCAGTGAGTACATTTACTTACTTAGAAAATGATATTGATGAGTACGTCATGGGGTTTCAGTAAATAATCATTCGTTCATTGTAAGAAATATCATACTCTATTAATTAAAATAAATAGCTGGCATGAATAAGATGTTACCTTGTTTTAATTAAAATAATGATCCTGTAAATAATTAGCCACATTGATTCCAATCTCTTTTTACAGTAAATATGTGTGCAATGAGTCCGTCAGGTGACAAGATATTTGTCACAAACTCTGCACAGGGCAAGGTCATCACCCTGGCCAGAGATGGTACAGTCATCTGCACCTTCAACGACCTAGAATTAGTATGGCCGCGTGGTATACATGTGACAGCTCAGGGACAGGTGCTGGTCTGTGGACATTTCTCGCACATTATCCTACAGCTGGATGGTGAAGGCAAGAAGAAGATGGCACATCTTGTTACCTGGAGTGATGGACTGTTTGACCCAATGTCTGTCTGCTACAATAGGAGCTCATCATCCATCATTGTGGGTCAAAAAGATTGTGACAACATCCTTGTGTTTAAAGTTAAATAGTTTTGATTCACAAGATTATGTACATACATTTTGGAAAATGTACTTGCAACATGAATGCTACGCAACACCACATTTGTTTTAAGTGTTCTGTTTCATCTCATGATTCACCTGGATGATTTATTTTGTTCCCCAATAATGTAAGATCATAAATAAGTTTAAAAAAATTACTTTCATAAAAAAAATCATGACATCAAGGATATCTTATTAGGTGTTATTTTTAATTGTATAATTCTCCCTGGATGATTTATTATGTTGTCACGCACTTTAAAAGTAAGCTACCATCTGTTCCAAGGAATCAATTGAATCGCTCTGATGATTATTTTTCATTTGAATAGTATATAATCCGTGTATTTTTATGATTTTGATCTATGTCTTGGAAATGAGGAATATGTATATATGTAACTTACTTGTTTTCATTTGTGATGCTCTTAAATATGTTTATGTGATTGTTATGCAAAGTAAAATTAATAATAGGATGCAAATGAGGAGAGAACGTTTTACATTTTCAAGAAATGTTTTGTTTCATAGAGTAACAATTGATGTTGTGTACAGATTTCTTCCATTGCTGTTTTTAGATATTATTTTTTATGTAAATTTACATGTATTTAATGTATGTCAAACGTGTTATTGGTCGTTACCTTTCACGATATCGCCTATTCAGCACAACAATTTTCCAACTCGATTTTTTAAGGTTTTTAAGAAGAAGAAAAATCTTTGGTATAATGTTGCTTCTAAAGATATGCCATAATATTTGTTTTCTTAAAATAATCTTATTTTGAAATACTGTATTAAATATATCTTCACTACAAGATATGATAAAAGAGATATTAACCATTATTGAAGTTAGAACAGTTTCCCACTAAAAACAGAGTTATTTGCTTTTTATTTGGGGAACACTGTTTTAACTCAAGTTATAACAGTATTCCACCTAAGAATTGTTGTTGTTTGCCCATATTAAACGTGTGCAACACTGTTCCAAGTTAATTTATGATTCACACTTATTTAATTATGGCTGTTTATGAAATAAACCTTTTATAAACACTTAATTAAATGTCTGTTACACAAAACTCAAGATAATATATTTACACTGTGTTTGTTAATTTTGCAATTATTATGCTGCTTAAAAATGTTCAATTCAATTTCACATTCACCTTGTAGTTTTCAAGGAGTGGCAAGTGGAATGGATTACCAGAATCAAAAATTGAATTTTCACATTTACATTCACTTCAATATTGCTTAGCGGTAATAACTACTTTGTACATAAGAGACACTATTTTTTGTATTGTATTACCAAATTTGAAATATGGTAGTATAACTCATAAATATATTTTTTTATTACAATTGTTGCTTTCTTATTTTAAATGAATTGCCAGACCCGGTTGACTTGTTCATATTGTCAAAAATCTTAAACAAGCTAGCTACGCATAAACAACAAACTTAGATAAACATTAATAAATATATCAAAGTTGGCAAAATTGCTAATAAAAAATGACTGCGTGCGTGATGTATACTGTTGGATTGGCAGTGTATTTGCAAGTCTAAAACGGAAAATTTTAATCACCACTTAACTGTAAATGTTTATTACTATCAGATGTTATTTGGTTATTACTGACATCTGACACCAAGCTGTGTATTCTATATCCAAGTCGTAAAAGTGAAAGCGTATGCTATGGGCAATTCAAATTACTTGTAGTATTTGGTGAAACACTGTTAGTTTAATAAAAAGAAAATTAAATGGAAAATGATTTGGTTTTCATAACACTACAACATTTTTAATATCCCAATGGCAAATATTAAATCGAATATTCAAATAATTTTGCCATCCGTATTTAAATATCAGAATTTTTAGATGAAAATGTAACGTATGCTCAAAAACTTGGTCAACGTGTCCAATCTTAGAAAAGCCTTGTTAAAACTCTATATTTCACACTTATGACTCAATCTCAATTTAACTTGGTCAGAAAGCTAATCTTGACAATTTCAAGGCGGAGTTTCAATCTGGATCATGTGCATACCAAAATAAGGTCACTAGGTCAAATCTATAAAAAAAAAATCTTACCATGCTAGAGGCGACATTAATGAATCAGTCTTGATGAAATTGGGTTAGAATGTAAATATTGACACAACCAAGGCAATTGTTTGAATCTGGGTCAAGTGGGTCAAAACCAGAAGGATAAGGTTTCTACAATAGATGAGCGCTTCAGGGTCATCAGGGCCCTCTTGTGTGAATATGCATGGTTAGTGCAAATAGCAGATAGCAGATATCACAGACTTACACAGATAATTACATCATGGCACATTTGTACGTTGTGTCATGAACAGGTTTCTGTGAATCACAATACAACATCTGAGATTGTTGATTATACCATGTGGAATTGCAAGACGTTATTTTGTGTGTCTAGGTATTTGTTGCAGATTTATGTGCCTGTGAACTCGGGCACTTATTCAATAAATAGAATATTTTAGTTTTTTATGTGTGATCAATGTGAAGAAGTTAACACGATTCTGATATAAGCTTTACTTATACTCAAGTTTAGCGCCTGCCTTTGTTGTTTTAAGGGAAGAGTTTTACCTGTTATACCATTCTGGTTTTCAATGAGAATCTCTGAATGTTGTTAATAGACAGATAAGTAATTTTAAATATTAATGTTTGTTTCTCTAGATAAAGGAAATTGACATTTTGTCATTGATCAATATAAATGGGCCTCGTTCTGGGAAAAGGGGGGGCGGTTTGATGCACGTGCATTAAGTTTCTTCTCAGATTAGCTGTGCAGTCTTTTACTGGTTTCTTGTCAAGAAGAGTCTTCTTTTAAACAAAAAAATAACTAAAAGAGGAAAGTGTTGTCCCTAATTAGACTTTGCAGACTGCACAGGATAATTTTGAACGACACTTTACGCACATGCTTTAAGCCCTGTTTTCACAGAACACGGCATATTGTTGTCAAATTCAATTCCAGGGTATACACATGCTGTATCTGCCAAGAAACGTTTTCTGACCTGTAAAATTTCCGATGTCACCTGAGAATATACGACAAGATAGCCTACACCTGTGACATGTGCCCATTTATGGTTAGAATAATTAAACATGGAATATGTGCAAAAGGTTGGCTAGACATTTTAGGCTTTGGATGGATAAACAATATTTGGTTTATGTCTAATAAAGAATTGTAATTTAGGCGCACTTTTAAGATTTAAAATTCTCAGGGCAATGCACATTTTTGCACATTTGTGTTGTTGTAGTGAGGTGCTTTCTCTATGGAGGATTGTCCTAACAAAATTTATTTTTGTCCTTTTTTATAAAGATATCATCAATTTTGATTTGATCATAGTTACTAGATAAATATTAGCATAATAAGTGGGGATATATTGTTGTTTAAGTATGTTGCCATATTTACATGAAATATTATTGATATCCCCTTGTAACCTCACAATTGGAAAACGAGGCTATATGCATGTGCGTTAAGTGTTGTCTCAGATAAGCCTGTGCAGTCTGCACAGACTTATCAGGGACAACACTTTCCACTTAAATTGATTTTTTTCTGTCTCTTCATAGCGAAAATCGAGTTTAATCGAAAAGTGAAGTGTTGACCCTGATAATACTGTGCACATAGTCGGCACATAATTATCAGGGATGACACGTTATGATTTTATGGAAGTGTTTGTTGTAAAGAAGTCTCTTCTAAATGAATATCCAATCCAATCTAGGCGGAAAGTGTTGTCCCTGTGCAGACTGCAGAGGCTTATCTGGGACAACACTAAACATATGCATTAATCCGAGTGTTATACTAAGCAAAGCTCAACTATATTCTACGTTTGTGCAGGTGTTTGGAGAGAGGAAGCAGTAAATCAGCCACCTAGAGGATCATGAGCTGGCGAATGACTCATATATGCCTGGACACATCCTATGTCTGCTTTTTATGCACGAGTGATTTCCCAGGCTGGTCTTGCTAGTAAAAATTCTTAAAACTAATCACTTTCCCACGCAGGACCAAAATCAAAATGCATTCAGCATAAAACCAGAACAGCCGACAAGAAGCCTCTTCATGCTTTATGCTGTTTGCTGCTAAACCGTATCTTAGGGATGGAAATTAAATCTTAAACATTTGAATCTATTTAGAAAAGTTTTTAATTATGCCCCCTTCCAAGGAAAGGGGGTATATTGTCTTGCTGACGTCGGTCGGTCTGTCATTCGGTCAGTCAGTTGGTCGGTCGGTCTGTCTGTTGGTAGACCAGTTTTTTCCAATTAATAACTCGTCATCGAATTTACTCTTACGCTTCATACACATATTATTTTCCATGAAACATTGTTTAGTCATTCAAGCATACCATATTAGAATATCTGTTTGAATGGACTATACAATGTCTGTTGACTTGACACACGTGGAATATACTCCGTCTGTTGACTTGAGACACATGTAATATACTTCGTCTGTTGACTTGATACACATGGAATATATTCCATCTGTTGACTTGATATTCATGGAATATACTCTGTCATTTGACTTGACACATGACATGTAATCAGTCTGTTGACTTGACACACATTGAATATACTCAGTCTGTTGACTTGATATCCATGGGATATACTCTGTCTGTTGACTTGATACACATGTAATATACTCCATCTCTCGAATTGACACACAAGGAAAATACTCCGTCTGTTGCCTTGATACCAATGGTATATACTCGGTATGTTGACTTGATACACGTCGAATATATTCCATCTGTTTACTCGATATCCATGGTTACGTATACAATCCGTCTGTTGACTTGACACACGTGGAATAAACTCTGTCTGTTGATTTGATACTAATGGAATATAGTCCGTCTGTTGACTTGATATCCATGGTATATACTCCGTCTGTTGACTTGACACACATGGAATATGTACGGTCTGTTGACTTGATATCCATGGAATATACTCTGTCTGTTGACTTGATACACGTAGAATGTACTTGGTATGTTGACTTGATATCCATGGAATAGTCTCGGTATGTTGACTTGATACACATGGAATATACTCGGTATGTTGACTTGATACACATGAAATATACTCTGTCTGATGACGTGCCACATACGTCATATATACTGTCTGTTAACTTGATACATATGGAATATACTCTGTCGGATGACTTGACACACACGGAATATACTCGGTATGTTGACTTGATACACATGAAATAAACTTCACATGTTGACTTGAAAAACACGGAATATACTCGGTCTGTTGACTTGACCTACATGGAATATATTCTGTATGTTGAACTGACACACATGGCATATACTCCGTCTGTTGACTTGATACACATGGAATATACTCGGTTTGTTGACTTGACACACATGGAATATATTCTGTCTGTTGAACTGACACAAATGACATATACTCAGTCTGTTGACTTGATATCCATGGAATATACTCTCTCTGATGACTTTGTATACACGGAATATACTCTGTCTGTTGACTTGACACACGTGGAATATACTCCGTCTGTTGTCTTGACACACGTGGAATATACTCTGTCTGTTGACTTGATACACGTTGAATATACTTGGTCTGTTGACTTGATATCCATGGAATATACTCTGTCTGTTGACTTGAAACACATGGAATATACTCTGTCTGGAGACTTGATATCCATTGAATATACTTCGTTTGTGACTTGAACACATGGAATATACTCCGTCTGTTGACTTGACACACATGGACTATACTCGGTCTGTTGACTTGACACACATGGAATATACTCCGTATGTTGACTTGATACACATGGAAAATACTCTTTCTGTTGACTCGATACACATGGAATATACTCTGTCTGTTAGCTTGATACACATGGACTTTACTCTGTCGGTTGACTTGATACATATGGAGTATACTCTGTATGTTGTCTTAATACATATGGAATATACTCTGCCAGTTGACTTCACACTCATGGAATATACTCCGTCTGTTGACTTGATACACATGGAGTATACTCGGTCTGTTGACTTGATATCCATGGAATACACTCTGTTGATTTGATACACCTGCAATATACTCCGTCTGAATACTAAATACCCATGGAATATATTATGTCTATTGACTTGATACACATGGACTATACTTTGTCTGATGACTCGATACACCTGGATTATACTTTGTTTGTAGTCAATGGTGATTTAATACAAAGGCATATAATCAGCTGCAGCATCAATAATACTATTGAGCAATAAAAATAGCATCATGAGGCAGTTTGTACTGATCTCAACGGGTCTTTATTTATTATTTTGGTTGGTAGATTGTGCATTCTATCAGAAGAATACTGCTGATAATATAATATATGTTTTGTAATTGAGTCCTGCTTTTGGAAAACGGGGCTTAATACTTGCGTGTGTAAAGTGTCAACGCAAATCAGCCTAAGCAATCATGCTTATCTGGGACTACACTTTCCGCTAGTCTGGTAAAGCTTTTGTTGAGTTGGCAGTTACCTTTTATTTGTTGGGATCTCAAATACTTAGAATAGTCAATCCACGAAATCAACAAAAATTAATGATGATTTTAAAGTTAATTTTATGGTTTTGGTCTATGACAAAAAATTATGTCAAAACCGTAAATTTTACTGTAAAACAATTTTATTTATAATGCACAATTATTGTAGCATTATGGATGATGCAGCTGATTATGCCTATATCATTAATCCACATTTACTACAGTTAATACTTGTTTTGTACAATAACATTCACATTCCTTTGCCACACGGCCTCGCTGCGAAAACACAGAGAAGTGCTTCAAGTGTGCCCTGTGCGGGAAAGCCTTCGTCGAGTGCGCAAAGTTTCATCGCAACCAAATAACTCAGACTGGTAAGAAAGAGTTCCAGTGTACATATTGCAATAAGTCATTTGGGCTCAAGCATATTCTCCTGGCGCAAATATAAACATTCACACCAAGTACAAGCCCTGGGAATGCAGCATCTGTCGACGAAAATTTGGACATAAGATGTGCCCTTACGGGCATTTTAAAGGGGTTCTAAGTTGAATACTTGTAAACCTGTTAAGTGGTTGAGTCAGAAGTTAAGTATATTGATTACTTGAGCTGCGTTCTGGGAACACTTAGCTTAATGCGTGTGCGTGACGTGTTGTACAAATTAGCCTGTGCTGTCTAATATTACTTTTTTTAAACCTGCAATGGAGATTTTTTTTACAGCCATTTGGAATTTTGCAGTTGTTTCCTTATTGGAAAAGTGCCGTTTTCCCGTACTTTATAAACAAGAAAAAACATCGCTGTACCACTTTTAATGACTCATAACTTTATTTATTAGTGTGTTTTT
The DNA here is from genome assembly GCF_020536995.1 of Dreissena polymorpha. Taxonomy (NCBI): domain Eukaryota; kingdom Metazoa; phylum Mollusca; class Bivalvia; order Myida; family Dreissenidae; genus Dreissena; species Dreissena polymorpha. The sequence continues at coordinate 39,438,224 of NC_068364.1, forward strand.
GTGTGTTAATTAACGATGTTTAAAAACAGAAACCTTTCAGTAACGCAACATTTTCATTTAAAATTAGTTTGCAGATAAAGCAGAGCAAACTTTAACAGTTTGAATTAAGTGTTCTGAAAGTACAGGGTAATATTGCACAGTGACCTATCATAATAGGGACCTATTGTCGACGATTTTGTTTACATTAAGGACAATACTCTATGATAACGTTGCACTCGTGCGCTCCAAGTACTTAGATTAAGTACCATTGCTATCATTTTAAATAAAGACAAATAAATGTTGAAAATAAATGTATTTCAAAAATTTTACTTCAACTAAAATAATCACAATTTATCCATATTCAATACATTGTATTAGTCCTCTTCATTAGAAATCCACATACATGGCAAATTTAAGCAGATGAATGCACAAGTGTAAACACAACACTTTCATTTTTGCCATAAAAAATACTGTCTCTTTCTCCCGATTTACATTAAATGTTGCATGAGATCTTACATAAGTACTGTGCGCACACATCGCATCATATATATAGATGTTTATTCAGGAAAAAATATACACAAATACATCATATACACATGTTCAGTGGAAATATCCCCGTCCCTATTGGACGTTTATTTCATCAAATCTTTTTATTATAACATATATGCAGAAATTTCTTTGATACTTCAAACAAAAGGCGAACGTATGTGTTAATGAGATTCTTGATCACGTGTGTGTTCTCAAAAGAAGAATGACTAATGGAACAAAAACTTTTTAAATTGTAAGTAGAAGTTATAAAAAAGTTTAAATAACTGTTTAAGTTTGAATAAAATATCTTAAGTTAATCAAATTATTAAGTTAAGTTGGCCTAATGTACGGAATCCGGATAGTGCCATTTATAATCTCGCCCTTCTTTCATCAAGGGCGACACTAGACACACGAAGCGATACACGATATTTTGCGCGACAGTCGTGGCGACGCACGATATATTTAACACGATATATCGCCCTTGTGTAGGTAGCCCAAAAGGCGATATACCGTTAAATATATCGTGCGTCGCCGCGACTGTCGCGCAAAATATTGTGCGTCGCCACGACTGTCGCGAAAAATATCATGCGTCGCCGTGACTGTCGCGAAAATATCGCGCCATGCGAAATATATCGTGTAACGCTTCGTGTGTCTAGTGTTGCGTTTAAAGGGCGACGTACGAAACATGAAGCGACGCACGATCTTTTGCGCGACAGTCGCGGCGACGCACGATATTTGTACTGTTCAAATATCGCTGTAATAATATTGCCTGTCGACTGTCGCGTTTTTAAACGGTTTTACCGTAATGTTAAACCATTTATTATCAATATGCCTGCCCTCGACACACTTATAAAATATTATTTTAAAATTAGTAAACTGAGTACAAATTAATTACTTTTCATAATAATTTTGATATATTTGACAAGGATATATGTTTAACTCTATTCAGAAATTTGAACAATGGGGTAAAATGTCTGTCAAGTTTAAGATAATATATCATTATAATCTGTATCCCATCCAATAGGATTGCAAATTTGTAGATAACGTTTAACGTCAAGTAAGAAATCAATATGAAACCAGAAGATTTCTTTTAAGCACATGTGTAATCATCATTTATAGGTTATCCAAATTATTGACGAGTGACATAAATGTCCAGTCTATAGATACTTTAATTAGACAGTATTTTTGTTGCTGGTATTGTTTTACCTTTAAAATACCTTTTATAATGCTTTATCAAAAAAATTATCTGCATAAATAAAACTGCATACATGTACAGTGCAAGCAACAATTTTATAATATTTATATTGGCTAACTAAAACGCTTTTGAAGGGCACACAACGTTTGTTTCATATTGCTTAACATGGTTCCAGATATATTATAAATGATGATTATATAATTATATTCAGATAAAGTTCACACTGTTACGAGTGTGCATGTCTAATATGCATGTCTAATATGATTTAAACAAAAAGCACGTAATGCACGTTGAACCGTAGAATCGAACAACTAATAACTCAAGCTCGGGAACCCAGTGTTATATTTAAAATCGTTATTCCACGCGATTTTGCTATCATCAAATGTACGTTTATCGGCGACGCACGATATATTTAATACGATATATAGCCCTTGTATAGGTAGCCCTAAAAGCGATATATCGTGTTAAATATATCGTGCGTCGCCGCGACTGTCGCGCAAAATATCGTGCGTCGCCGCGACTGTCGCGCAAAATATCGTGCGTCGCCGAGACTGTCGCGAAAAATATCGTGTATCGCTTCGTGTGTATAGTTTCGCCCTTGCTTAATGAAGGGCGAGATTATAGATGGCACTATCCGGATTCCGTACTAATGCCTAATTTTGCCTATTGCAATACAGTACTCTCCTTTTGTATGTTAATATGGCGCTCTGTCATAGACCATTTTATTAGTACCCAGTTCAAATACCGCAGCTTGAACATTTTTTTAATTGATCTTTTAGCGTGTTTAAGTGCTTATCTTTTGATTGTTGCCTCCAAAATGTTGCATCAGATTTTTATCTGGTACAAATTCGGGGCCGGTATTCGCCCCATTCATAACGGAAAAGGTATATATATATTTTTCCGAACTGGGACCTAAAATTTCCCAGTTGAATGTCTCCAAAAAGCAAAACAAAAATATTTTTTGTATATCTCAACATTAAGGTCATCTCCAATCCAGCTCTATAAGTTTAACCTTAGTAACTTTAATATTAAAAACACTTTTATTCTCAATTTTGAAGCATTTGTTAGCAAAACAACAAACATACTAATTTTTCCAAATCCAAAGGGACCTGGCCCTATTCCCCAAATGGTTGAAAAACACTGTGCATGAGGTGCTTGTGCAATGAAAACAATTATACGAGCCTCCTTGTGAGAAAACTGGGCTCAATGCATGTGCGTGAATATCGTCCCAGATAAGCCTGTGCAGTCCTCACAGGCTAAATAGGTAGACTCTGCTTTTATGAAATTTCATTTAAATGATATGTCTTCTGAACAAACATCTAGTGTAGGTGCGGACTGCATAGGCTTATCTGGTACTACCCATTACACCCATGCATTAAGCCAAGTTTTCCCAAAATGAAGCTCAAAAATATAGATTATAAATTAATTTCCTTCATGTCCAATGCTTGACACCATGAGTTCCCTATTGTTTTAGATTTCACTACAGACAGGACAGGCTGCCAATGTTCTGAAGAGATTCAATGAAAACTGGTGGTGAGTTGAAAGTAACGGTTGCTATGTCTACGCGCTAGTCAATCACCTTGCTGGTGTTGCTGCCACGCAACCAGAATGCAGGATGAGGAGTATTTTGGACATTATGGTAATCTGGTATGGTGTTTTATTTATTTATTCGTATGCATGTCCCCTCTACAGGGATTGAAACTTACTTGTTATAATCAGTTGCCAGCATGGGCAACAATCTTTAATATTTTGGTTATAATACTTTCTTTGCATAAAACAATAGATAAATAGAACAACAACACAGCTGATATGAAGCAATTCCAATTCATTACGTCCTATTATGATTCTGAATTGAAGTATGTCATTAAATTTGTCTAACTAAATTAAAATAATTAAATCTTTTATTTATGCACAGTGGCAAGTGTTTGTCTTTTGTCAATGATTGATGGCATGGTTATTAAATAAATGAAATTTATGTCCCACAAATAATGATGATTTTACTGAAGCCTCATCGTCATTTGAAAGGCTAATCAGGAAAGACACTTTATGTCTTAATGCTTTTTTTCTTTTTAAAGTAAGTCTCTTCTTAGTGAAAATTCAGTTAAGGCGGAAAATGTTGTCCCTGATTAGCCTTTATAAGCAGGTTTAAACTGCACATGCTAATCTGGGACAACACTTTACGCGAATGCATGTAGCCCCTTTTTCCCAAAGCTTGGACCATATCCATTTCTTGCAGTTGATTCTGGATGTTGGATGTGGAAAAGGAATCCTGAGCATGCTATGCGTGAAGCACGCACGTCCGAAACATGTGAGTATTACTGAGATGTGCTATGGGCATACAGTGCTTAATGCATGTGTATGTGAAACATGCACGTCCAAAACACGTGAGTATTACTGAGCCCCGTTATGGGGAAACGGGGCTTAATGTTTGTGTGTGAAGCATGCACGTCCGAAACACGTAAGTATTATTGAGCCACGTTATGGGAAAACTGGGCTTAATACATGTGCGTGAAGCATGCATGCCCGAAACACGTAAGTATTACTGAGCCACGTTCTGGGGAAAACGGGGCTTAATGCATGTGTGTGAAGCATGCACATCCAAAACACGTAATTATTACTGAGACTCGTTATGGGAAAACATGACTTAATGCTTGAGTGTGAAACATGCACGTCCGAAACACGTAAGTATTACTGTGCATTGATATGATAAAACTGGGCTTAATTCATGTGTGTGAAGTGTTGTCCCAGATTAGATTGTGCAGTCCACATAGGCTGATCAGGGACAACACTTTCTGCTTTATGGTATTTTTCGTTTTAAAGAAGTCTCTTCAAAATGATACAGTCTAGGCAGACTTCACAGGCTAATCTGGGAGGCCCTTGCTGTCTTACCTTGATTTTATTTAACGACAGACTTCTTGTTAACAAAAAAATACCAAGAAAGCAGAAAGTGTTGTCCCTGATAAGCCTGTGCGCATAACATATGGATTAGGCCCTGTAATCCATGAGAGAGGCTCATATCAATATCAACCTTTATAGCATGTTCGTGTAGATATTTGTCAATCCCAACCTTTATAGCATGTTCGTGAAGATATTTGTCAAACTGTCTTTATTTTAGCTTCTTCAGATGAAGTTAAAATTTAAAAAATCCAGTAATATGTACATGAAAACTCCCAAAGAACTCGAGTTATGAGCCATCCTTTATTTTTATGAGCTTGTTTTAAGGAATATCCAATGTATTAAACAAAAATAATTTAATACTTACACAATCAAAAGCTCATGTTTACATGTACATGCTTACGAAAAGGCTTTTCAAAAGGCTTTTCATATGCATTTAAAATAATTATCTAGAAATATGTGTTCATATTGTAAGATTCATGAGACGAAATACATGACAATGTTTTTTCAAAATAATTAGTTGGTATTACATTATCTTGTAACTTTGCAATCGGCAGAAAAAATGGGCACATGTATACAGCTGTAATCAATCATAATTCTAAAAGATGCAATCGCATCCCTTTGATTTTATCGAACAATGAAAGTTCAGCGAGATAACCATAAAGCCCTCACCTAAGTTTACTGAAAACTGATTGTTGACATTTAACACAGTGATCCATTTATTGACCCACTAGATCCAGATTTAAACCTGGCATTGGTATTGTCAAGATCAACCACTGATAAGTTTTATCAAGATTGAGTCATAACTATAGTTTCTAGACTGGTTAACAAGGTTATTTTCTAAAACATTCAACCTAGTTTTTGGACACACGTGGCCCTAATCTTACTTTAATTAGATATTGTCAAGATAAACATTCAGATATGTGACTTCTGAATTGATTAACAAGCTAAATGTTGACAATGTATTACAGGACACACAATTGACTCTTGCTTAGCCTCAGTCAATATGACTTTTTATCAGTGAATATCAGATAATATACAATGACCCTCTAGTACTTGTATATTGTTCATATCAGTATTTGCACCCTGTTCTTTCGAAATTAACATCTGACCAATAGATTATGTGTCATTCAAGATTTCAGTTTGCGAATCATATGTTTGGAGTGGTAAGAAATCGACACTCTTGTATTGCATGTTACAGGCATCTTTCTTTTACGGAATTTTTCTTAAAACCTCTACTTTTGAGAGAATGTTTCACCCCTGATCAAATTCTAAAATTAGCTTTGCATAGCCATATGAGGTTGACCTTTAGGTCACCTTCTGACAGCCCAGCAATCAACCAATCAGATCTTTGCTTTCATGGCTTGAAAAAAGAAATTGAAAAGAAAGATAAGAAAGTATCCCAATATATAAGTGTTAAGTGTAAAGAAGAATGTTCAAGCAAATAAAACAACAACAACGGATTCATAGATGTATTGATTTAAAAAAACACATTTCATTTTATGCAGTTTTATCAATAATTGCTTAATAATTATATAATACAAATAAAGTTTCCAACTTTTTGTTATGGCATTGCCGCTTAATTTCACAATTTCATGGGCCTAGGTTCTAGTCCCTGAATTGTAAAAAGGCCACAGAGTATGACAAATTAAATACAACACATTGTTTCATCTCTCTGTGCCTTTGATGGAGAGAGGTCCCTGCTGAACCCCTTTATACCTGTGAAGGACCCTCTTTTTTGACTCCTTTTCCAACCCTATTTACCTGTGATGGACCCCCCCTTCTCGATCCCTTTTTCCACCCTTTTTACCAGTGATGAACCCCTTTATCAAACCCTATTAACTTGTGAAGGACCCCTTTTCCCAACCCTAATTACCTGTAATGGACTCTTTTATGATCCCTTTTCCATCCCTATTTACCTGTGATGGACTCCTTTTCGTACCCCCTTTTCAAACCCTTATTTAACTGTGATGCACCCCTTTTTGGACCATTTTTTCAAACCCCTATTTACCTGTCATGGACCCCTTTTTCAAACCCTATTTACCTGTGACCTATTTACCCCTTTTGGATCTTCTATTCAGCCCCATGTACCTGTGAAGGACTGATTTTTAAACCTATATTTACCTGTGATGGACCCCTATTCTGGCCCCTATTTACCTGTTTTGAAAAGAGCGCCCTGCTCCAGGAGAAACTGAGCCACCTCATGATGTTCATCCATCAGTGCGTAGTCTAGTGGAGTGTACCTGAAATGATAGGTAATACACCCATCAGTGCATAGGCCAGTGGAGTGTTCCTAAAATGGAAGGAAATCAATCAGTCAATGGGCCCATTCTCATGATCATTATCATTTATTGGAAGGCAACAATAAGATGAACAAAAGCATGGTCATGCAGGACAAGATTAACTTTGCGCAAAGAGACAGTTTGTCCATCTTAGTGATTGACAAAAAGAAGAATACTAAAAACAAGATTGAGAAAACAACAAGATTCTAAGTCGTATTCTATCAGCTGCTTCACAGCGTCCAGGTGACCTGTACTACATACCCAGTGTAGGGCAGTCATCCTCTGTAAAGAAAATGGTCAAACACTTGGTTTCAATTTGTTTACAAAAATATACTGACACACTGTGGGAAATCAGGGAGTAATCATGCTGCAGGTTATTTTTTTTAGCAAATGGGGCTTAAAGCATGTGCATTAAGTGTTGTCCCATATAAGTCTGTGTAGACTGCACAGGCTAATAAAAGAAGACACTCTCCACCTAGACTGGATTTTTGTTAGGATAAGACTTCATTTAAATAAATATTTCAATAAAAGGGGAAAGTTTCACTGTATGCATATGCATTAAGCGCAGTATTCCTATAATATGTCTTATATACTGTTACTCCTTTGGCTTAAGTGGCATTAACTCCTAATTAACATTTCAAGAAGTTGAGTTCAGTTAAAATCATGTTTGTTTTATCTTTAGTGGTATGTTGTATGAATTGTTATGTTTTGTATAGGCAATTGGTAACTTGCCTTGAAAAAAGGTCTAGATAAAAGTTACAATCTGGAGAACAGTTTAAGATATGCATAAATATTAACAAAATAGTTTGTGGATGTTGAAATATAGAAAATTAGATTTATATTCTCAAAGCACTTGACATCAATTACTTAAATCAATAATCAGGGGCCAATGCAAATGTTGCCATCCTATCTGCCTTATTCTGATTCCAATTTTGCAAACCAAATCATGTTAGATCATCCTAGAAAATTAATATTTTCTGTGTATGATCAATTCACAAAATGAATATAAAACTTTAGCTACAAGCCTGTCACATTACAAACTACATTAAAAACATATTTCTCATTAGCCTATTACGCTTCTTGGAAAGACTGTGACATTCCACACCACATTTTTCAGTAAGCTTGTGAAATTTAAAACCAGGATTGTCGCTAGTTTTTGGAATTAAGTTCAGCCTTTTATCCAAGGCCAAGGTTACTCAAAACGTTAACGGCCAGTTGAGGTATTACAGTTTTTAACTTAAAACCCTTATAAATTTAGAAGCAATTTTAGAAGCAATTATATTATAAATTAATTATAAAAGCAATACTAGAATCAAACAAATATACATTATTGAGCATACATATTTTTTTCACTAACATATACATAAAAGGGTTAACAATTTAGTTGCATCAATAACTTGATCCAAAACTCAACGGCTATTCGCTTGAATTGCAGTTTAAGTTTGAGCAAACACGCCCTGTAGTTCGGACACTTAATGAGTACTTACCTCACAGTCATTTGCGTTAGGGTCTGCCTTGTGCTCCCGGAGTACTTACATACAGTTAACATATCCCCCATAGGCTGCACAATGTATTGGAGTTCGCCTGTGGAGAGAAAAACCTCAGTATATTGCAAATGCTACATGTGATTAGATAGTGCAGTCTGCACAGGTTTATCAGGAAAAACACTTTATGATTGATTTGGATTTTCTTTAACATAAAACCTCCTTTAAACAAAAATTTTGTAAAAGCGGACATTCTCTCTCTGACTGCACAGGCTAATCTGGGACGCCAATTTACACAGATGTTTTAGCAAAGTGATCCCGGAATCAGGCTCAAAATAGTGTACGTTTTTGGACCAGTAATTTTAAAGAATTATGAAGATTTTAGTACTCAAAAATCAAATCAAAATAAACGAGCTGGTCTTAAAATGCAGGGATCTTACTTAGGTTCAGATTTTTGCTGGCAACAGGTTATGTTGAGCTTGGCTATGAAATTGTTTCTTTTGCCATCCTTCCCCACCTGGGATTTAAGCAGGGCTGTAGTTAGTCATAGGCATTAGTATGCGCAGTAGGTTAACTGACTGCTGAGATATAGCTGAATTACTGTTTAAACCGCAAACAAATCTGAATGAATGAAATAAATCAAAATTGAAATAATAATGCTTTGCTATACTTATTATGGGTTTTATTCCTGGCATCAAGTAGGCTTTGGAAATAAAAACTTGGCGGTACCACCAAATATTCTATATGAGCCAAGCTCTGTGAAAATGGCGTTTAATGCATGTGCATAAAGTGTCGTCTTAGATAAGCGTGTGCAGTCTACACAGGCTTATCAGGGACGACACTTTCCACCTAAAGTGGATTTCCTTAAAGAAGAGTCTGTCTTGAAATGAACATTTTAATTAAAGTGGATAGTGTCGTACCTGATTAGCCTGTGCAGTCTGCACAGGCCAATCTGGGAAGACACTTTTTGCACATGCACAAAACCCTCTTTTCACAGAGCGTTGGCTCATATGAATTTGTGTTATAAAATGTTTTTAATGTTTTGCAGAGTCACAACACTTCAGCGAGTGCAACATTAGGCATGGCAAAGCCCTCACTGAACACAGGTTGGTTATTTCCAATGTCGATGTATCAAACCTTAGCATATGTATATATGATGTAACGATTTAATTGTAAGTATTAAAAACAATTGGTTTATGGTGTATCAGTGACAAGCAATTTATATTATTCATGAACAATTTATACGAAATCCTAATGGAAAATTAGAATCAATCTTTAAAAAAGATTATGTTTTTCTCAGATGACTGCATGAAATTCCAAATTGTAGGTACCCAAGAAAAAACATATATCTCAATTTTTAGCTCGGCGTTTTTGAAGAAAACCCGAGGTATTATTATAGCCAGCTCGTCGTCCGCCGTCTGACGTCCGCCGTCCGCGTCGTGCTATAACCTTAACATTGGCTCTAAAATCAAAGTGCTTCAACCTACAACTTTGAACCTTCATATGTAGATGCACCTTGATGAGTTTTACACGCCACACCCATTTTGTTGTCACTAGGTCAAAGGTCAAGGTCCCTGTGACCTCTGAAAAAAAATGTGACAAGCTTTCATTTATTCGGAACTGCACCCGTAGCGGAGCGTGGCACCCGTTATGCGGTGCTCTTGTTACTTCATCTACCTGTCCAGCTGTATTAGTTGGATATAATATTGAACAAACTTCAGTGAGTTTTCTAGCCATTTTGGGAAAAGGAGTCTGGTCAAATAGGGATTTTTTATATAGATTAAATGGCAATTTTTATTTTTTTAAGCGACAAAATGGACCAAATTCGGATTTGTTTTTCAACAAATGATAGTATGTTTTGTTTAGTTACAGCGCGTGATTTCAGTGTATAAGGTCCGCCCTCAATTATTGCAGAATATCCGATTTTCTTCTTTGTTTATATGAAAGTGTACTGTATCATGCATAAAATGCACAATTTCTACGAGGATAACATCGATGTTTTCATCTTCGAAGTAACTGTCAACGATTTTATCGTGGACGAGTACACATTACGGACCGATAAGTATGCTAGGTATAAGCCATTGATAGTATCGATTGATATTGTCTCGTGACTAAACCGAGAGTGGTCGTTTTTTTCGCGCTTCGTTAAAAATTGAAAACAAATATTGTGTTTGAGTGATAACCGAGCTCTTTAATGACATATTATCGTTCAAAACGTTGGAATAATATGTGGCTATGTAAGCTGTGTGAGATATAATGCCAAAAAATCAGGGAAGTAAGAGAAAAGAACGAAACAGCAGTGGGAATAATGACGGTATAAACAAACAATGTAAACAAAGAGGCCCGTCAGGAGATCTGGAAACATCAGTAAGTGACGTGCTTAGACAAGCTAACTCTGTTTTATATGCCAGTGATTCAGACATTAAAAAGCCAGTTGATAATTGTGAAGTGTTTGTAAGCGGAGGTAATAGTGTAAGCGACGTTCGTGGTAGAATGGCGAGCGATGGGGGGCAATCCTGCATCAACGCTCTGACTAAAACCATACAGTTACTCGTTCAACGGATAGCATCAATGGAAAAGAAGCTAGACGGAATCCAATCGTTAGAGAAAAAAGTAACAGACTTTGAAAAAGAGGTCAGGAAGGTGTGGATTGCAATTGAGGATCAGGCTAAGGCCACAGAGGAGCGGGTCATCCGGTTAGAAGACAGGGTAGAGTTGGCGGATATGGGCACTTCATTGATCTCCACCAGGGTAAGCGATTTGGAGAGGCAGTGCGATGAGCTGCATGATGAAGTAACTTATCCCCAGTCGCAGACCATGAGAAACAATCTAATATTTACAAATATTACGGAAGACAATGCGACCGGAAGTGAGCCAGCGGAAGCTGAGGGATCATATGAAGTCAGCTCTGAAGCTCTCCAAGGATATGGTGGACGGAATACGGTTTGAGCGAGTACATAGATCACCTAGCCATACGATTCCCGGTAAAACGAGGAACATTGTGGCAAAGTTCACTTATTTTCAGGACCGCGAACGTGTGCGAAAGGAGTGGAAGCAACTGAAGGGCACAAACTACCTCATGTTTGAGCAATTTCCGAAAGCGGTCTCTGACAAGCGCCGGAAACTGGTCAAACATATGAAGGAAGCCAGGGATCAGGGCAAACTTGCTTTGTTGGTGTATGACACCACGTACGTGGACGGTCAACCGGTCAGAAACTAGGGGGATGTGGGTGAGCTTTCCATTCTCTCGTGGAACGTGCATGGACTCTCGAAGAAGAAACAGCAATCTGCTCATTTTGTTAATATTATTGCTATTTCTGATATTTGCTTTTTATATGAATCGTGGACTAATTCTAATAGTAATGTTTCTTTAAATGGGTACACATCACATAACTTTTATCGGAAATTTAAAAACCGTAAAGCTAGGAGAAATAGTGGAGGTGTTATCTCGTTATATAAAGATCATTCGAATGATGGCATTAAAATAGTTAAAAAATTATCATGACACCATTACTTGGATTAAATTGGATCACATATTTTCCAATATTTATAAGATGTATATCTGTGTGGTGCGTATAATTGGGGTGAAGAATCCCCTGTCAATAATTGTGTTAATATTGATTTGTTTGATACTATTGAACAAGATATTTCTGATTTTAATTCTGTTTGATGTGTAGTTCTATGTGGTGATTTTAACTGTAGAGTTGGTAAAAAATGCGATTTTATCCTTTATGATTGTATAAATAACGCATTTGATGACCCTGACTATGACCATGATTGTACCCCCGTACGGGCCTCTGTCGATAATGTTCAGAATAGCCACGGTACTAAATTAATAGATCTTTGTAAATCTACCTCTCTACGTATTGCGAATGGGCGTATATTTAATACTAGTAACTACACGTTTTGTTCGAATAACGGTTGTTCTGTTATTGATTATCTTTTAATGAATGGACGTCATTTTTCACTGGTCAAGTATTTAACTATTGAACCATTAAATGAATGGAGTGACCACGCACCATTACGTGTTTCACTATTATGCCCAAAGCCTGATCAGAACGAGTATCCTAAGTGCGAAATTAAACATAAATGGAACGAAGAAAACGCGGAGCGTTTCCGTTCGGGTATTATAGGGTGCTTACCGCGTTTCAACATTATTACCCAAAGTATTGATATATGTTGTAGGGAATCTATTAAGAAAACGGTCGATGATTTTTCTGAAATCATTAGGTCCGTGGCTATTCCATTGTTTTCTAGGTGCTATCTTGTTAATGGCAAGCCTTTTTTCTCAACAAAAACTATTTCGGACGCACAATTCGGATTTCGTAAAGGGCATTCCACAGTAGATCCAATTTTTATTTTACATTCTCTTGTCCAGAAATATCTCAATGAAAATAAGAGACTCTAAGTCATATACGTTTACATGATGAAATGTTTTGATTCTATTTATAGAAATGCACTTTGGTTAAAAATGTTTAAAACAGGTATTGATGGAAAACTGCTAAGAGTTGTTAAAGACATGTATCAAAAAGTTAAATCTTGTGTCAAGGCATGTTCTACTTATTCTGAATATTTTAACTACGCTGTTGGTTTGAGACAAGGGGGGGTTATGTCACCTCTTTTGTTTTCATTATTTGTTGAAGATTTAGAGCTTTATTTGCAGTGTAATATTAATGCAGGCTTAAGTATTGATGATTTAACTTTGATTTTGTTATTATTCGCTGATGATATGGCTATTATAGGTAAAACTCCTGAAGAAACTCAGAGGCACTTAGATCTTTTGTTTTCATACTGTTGTTTATGGGTTTTAACTGTAAATACTGCAAAAAATGGTTTTTCGAAAACGCGGGGCATTATTAGCACATGAAAAATGGACCATTAATAGCCAACCAATCGAAACAGTTGATGATTTTAACTTTTAAGGTACTGTTTTTAACTACACTGGGAACTTTTGTAAAAACATTGAACATCTTAATGGAAAGGCCTTGAAATCCTTAAATGTTTTATTTTGTAAATTCAACGACTTTGGTCTTTCGCCAAAAACATTGTGTCAACTATTCGATGCATTCGTATCACCAATTCTTAGTTATTCGTGTGAAGTTTGGGGTTATACCAAATCCAAAGAATTAGAAAGAATACACCTTAAATTTTGTAAAATTTTATTAAGCGTAAGAAGTAATGCGTGTTCTGCTGCAGTGTACGGCGAACTGGGCAGATACCCACTGTATATTCACAGATACATAAGAATAATCAAATATTGGTTAAAAATCAAAGACAGTTAAAACATTATATTGAGAGTTGTGTAGAACGAGGCCCTTAAAGATTGTATTTGTGGGAAGAAACAATTGGGTCACGAGTGTAAAAACTCTCCTGAACGAATATGGTTTTGCGTACATTTTTGAAAATTACCAGTACTTAATAATAATGCTTTTCTTTCTGAGTTTAAATGCAGAGTCATAGACTGTTTTAAACAACATTGGTTTCACACACTTGAAAGTCCAGTTTAATTTTTGTACAAAAGAATTTAAAATATCATTTGAATATTAAAAATATTTAGATATCTTACCCAAAAGTCTCAGATTTTACTTCTGTAGATTAAGAATGTCATGTCATCCATTAAGAATTCAAACGGGTATGTTTAGTAATAACCGCATAGCTATGGGAAAAAGATATTGTATTTGTTGTAACTCACGTGATATTGAAGATGAATATCATTTTATTTTAATCTGCCCATGTTATACAGATATTAGGGAAAAAAACATAAAATCTTATTATCCCAAACGGCCATCAGTATTTTAATTCTTAAGCCTTATGAACACATGTAATAAAGATGTTCTCATTAAGTTGTCTTTTTTTGTGAAAGAAGCTCTGATAATTAGGAAAGCCATATTGAATATTGTTTAAATATCAGCTGAAATGTTATGTTCCGCGGGTTTTGTTGTTTGTTTGTTTATCTGATTTCTTGTTTGTTATATGTATATAATCCTCATAATGCAGTACCAGTACCTGTAACAACATGAGGTGAAATAGACATGCGTGCTTGTGTTTCCGCATTTAATGCATATATATCAATTGTTTTTTATTATTATAATGATCCGTATCGTCTCTACTTTATTATTCATCTTTCACATTTCTCTAGACGACTAAAGTAATAATTAATATCTACTCGTATACAGATGAGAAATATACGTGCCCGATTGTTAAATTTGTTGCCATAGTTTAATTTGTGTAATTTTGTAATTGTTGTTGCAGACATTAACAAAAATGTGCACTGTCTATCAATATTATTAGCATTTTCATCCACATGATATGCGTAAGATTTCACATAAATAAAAACAGCATGATACTCGATTGCCACCTGTCACAATATGTTTTAACATTGCGATTGTTTCCAACCACTGTCATGTATTATGTAATACGTTATGTACACTAATTATTATTGTACACCCACTTTCTTTTTCACGTGACCTTTTGAAATGTATAATATAACATGGCTAAGACAAAAGATTTACTACGTACACGTCGAAATAAAGTTCTGTTCTGTTCTGTTCTGATATTGATACGGGATTATTCACGCATGACTCATACACAACCGCTCGAATTTTCGCTGCTTGGGGTCATACTCTGATACTAGTCGGCTGCCGTGCAATAAACTGGTCCTGACCGGTTAAGAGACTGCAGCGAATGGTTCATCACACCTAATCGAGATAAGAATGTAATTAGAGTGTGTTAGCATGTGCACTGTGTAATCGATTTCATGACATTTTAGCAAACAGAATCGGACCGATTGTTTGAGATTTTCAATCTGTCTTTCATGACACCAATCAGTCTAGGACCGACAAAACCGAAAATAGTATGATCCCTGATTATAGTTATATGGCTCAAGGATAGGTGCCCCCCGGAAAACTGCCCCCTCAAAGATTTCTCGCTGGGCGGAGAACTGCCCCCTCATTGTTTTTTAATGGGCGTAGAACTGCCCCCTTTACTGTTTTTAGTGGGCGGAGAACTGCCCTCCTCCTGAAAAATAGGGGGCGGAGAAGTGCCCTCCTGTCAGAATTGAAGACCCGGAGAAGTGCCCCCTTAATAAAGAAATTGCGCGGCGAGTAAAGTCGATATATTGATCGAGTATTACAATGACAAAAAACGCCAATAACTTTCTTTCTAATGTGGTGAGAAAGTAAGCGAAATTTATGCAATTAATAAAAGGTATAAAACAGCAGATAATACCTGCATCGGCATCGACGTCGCCATATTGATAATAACGTGATTTTCTCCTTTTTGCTATTAAAAAGTTATCGCGGCTGAGTTATTTGATATTTTCCCTGTCAGTTAAATAAACAATTAGTATGCAATTTATAACATCCTTATGCACGCTGAAAACAATAATTTATTTGTTTATTTTCTCCAATAACGGATTTCGACGGTTCAATATAATAAAACCGTATGCGGCTTTCTTCAAAGGTAACAAGTGCTCAACAATTAAAGTCCGCCCGGTCTACCAATTAAAATATTAAAAGATCGCGGTGCTAATCGTTTACGGTAACACGTTCGCAGCCTGCCTAATTAGCTGCAAATCAAAGCAAAATGAAACCGATTTTGATTATGAAAATGCACGACACGCTTTGCTCAAAATGCAAACTGTTTTCCGTCAAATGTATAAAAATGCAAATTACAAAAATCAGTTTCCATATATTCTAGCTCCGGATTTTTTTCTTTAAGCAAAGTATGTTTGTATGTAACATCAATTACATAAACAACAAATAAATAAATTGATTATAAACTTGTCTTCACGTCGATTTTTTCATAAAATCCTTAATATTGCAAAACGTTGCAAAGTGGATGCCTATTTATACGGTTGTGTGCTAACTTATATATAGACGTCCATTTTGCATATTGAATTTAATTTTCATTCGTAAAGTTACGTTTTTTTCCCGCTTTTTTCAATTCTATCTTGTTGAGAACATTAATTTCGAATAATTGTTCTTTCATGAGTACTAAAGCGATATATGTACTCAGTTGAACGCCTATATTTAGTCACGACATATGTTCTGTATTGACACGCACGCGTTTCTTGCGTGGATCCGACTATGTTTCGCGCTTTTATTAAAACACGACTTTTACATGACATTCATGTACAGTGATGTGGATGATAAATGGAAATATACTTGTTCTGAAATTACATTGTTACCGGATAAAATGTGTACGGGTATAACGTAAAATTACCCTTAAGTATTGTTTTCATTACGTACTCGCCATAAGTAAATTATTGCTCACCATTTGCATTTTACTCCTCACCGGAAACCATTTATGTTTGAGTAACTGTTTGCGGTAAAAATGTGTGATGAGGATGCCCGACAGTTCATGTTTATTGAAGTTGACACGGAAGGGCACTTCTCCACCCAATGAATTATCGTGAGGGGGCAGATCTCCGCCTGCTTAATTCTGACAGGGGACAGTTCTCCGCCCCTTAAGATTTAATGGGAGGTCAGTTCTCCGCCAATACAGATTTGATGGGAGGGCACCTCTTTGCCCCCTTAAAAATAAGGGGGCTGTTCTCCGGGGGGGGGGGGGCAGTTCTCCGGGGGAGCGCCTCTCCGGATACCTAGTTATATACTTTGTTAGATGTTTATGAAATAAAATTGAAATATAATAATCATTAGACACTTCCTTCTAAAAAATGTTTTATTTTTTTGGATATTAGGATTTTTTTTTAAATTTTGGTTTTTGATCGGGTCTGTTTGCTTTAGGATTGGGTCAATTTTACAGCTTTTTTCAAAAAGCATAAAACACCAGCATATTCTCAATTTTAAAGTCGTTGTTAGCATAGAAAACACACATCCAAGTCAAAACAATCCAAAATGCCCCATTTCCAAAATGATGAAATAAAACATCATGAATGGCTGTTATCCAGTGATTCTCTGTGTACAGGAACAACAACAATACCAGTGCTATTCCCCTCCAGTGGAATGACCTAGCCTCCTGCCCCTCTGCCAGCCTTCGCTCAAATGCCTGGGATGGCGCCTGTACTGGGTCCATTAACTCCCCTGCAGGCCCCACTATCCATACCAGGAATGCCTCCAATAAATCTGCCACCCTTTACTACAGCTATGCAAAGCTCGGAAGGTTGAATTTGTGCCTTTCTCTGAGAAAACTGGTTTTAATCCTTTACCACTTAGATACGTATTTTCACGCAACGCATTTTATGTCCCTTAGGAAGTTAAATATAAGTTAATACCTTTCTTACTAGAATAAAGTTTTAAAGGAATTATTTCCAACCCTTAGATAATGATCAGCTGCAAACAGCATAAAATCTGAACAGACTGCGAGTTACTCGCAGGCTGTTCTGGTTTTATGCTGGTTACAAAAGCCATTTTCACTTTGCTCCTTATGGCAGAAAGGGTTGATGCATGTGCATAAAGTGTTGTCCCAGATTAGCTTGTTGAGTCCGCAAAGTCTAATCAGGGATGACACTTTCCACTTTAATGGAATATTTTGTAAAAAGGATGTCTCTTTTAACAAAAATCAAGTGTAGGCAGAAGGTATAATTCCTGCTGAGCCTGTGCTACCTGCACAGGCTAATATGGAACAATATTTTTAGCACATGCATTAAACCCTGTTTTCCCTGAGCAAGGCTCATTAATGTTATTCATACCAGTATTTATCAGACACTGATTTTTGATGATTTTCATGTGCCTCAACCATGGAAATAAAATGTTCAAATAAAGTCCAAATTCTTAAAATACATTTTTTAAAAATCCACTAATGTAAGGTCGAACAAAAATGCCAGATTTTGTGAATCCACAAAATTTCATTTTAACAAAAATAAATGAATTAACAGTACTAGGCATGTCTGAACATTTCATGAATGTACCATAATATACTTCCATTCAGCGATGCTGCATCAAATAACATCTTGATAAAACTTGGTCAGAATGTTTATCTTGACAATATCTCAAACAACTTTGAATCTGGTGGTGTGCTGGCTCTTTAAAAATCATTTTCAGCTTAAATGAAGTATCTCAAACAACTTTGAATCTGGTGATGTGTTGGCTCTTTACAAAACATTTTCAGCTTAAATGAAGTATCTCAAACAACTTTGAATCTGGTGATGTGTTGGCTTTTTAAAAATCATTTTAAGCTTAAATGAAGTATCTCAAACAACTTTGAATCTGGTGATGTGTTGGCTCTTTAAAAATCATTTTCAGCTTAAATGAAGTATCTCAAACAACGTTGAATCTGGTGATGTGTTGGCTCTTTAAAAAACATTTTCAGCTTAAATGAAGTATCTCAAACAACTTTGAATCTGGTGATGTGTTGGCTCTTTAAAAAACATTTTCAGCTTAAATGAAGTATCTCAAACAACTTTGAATCTGGTGATGTGTTTGCTCTTTAAAAAACATTTTCAGCTTAAATGAAGTTTCTCAAACAACTTTGAATCTGGTGATGTGTTGGCTCTTTAAAAATCATTTTCAGCTTAAATGAAGTATCTCAAACAACTTTGAATCTGGTGATGTGTTTGCTCTTTAAAAAACATTTTCAGCTTAAATGAAGTATTTCAAACAACTTTGAATCTGGTGATGTGTCTGCTCTTTAAAAAACATTTTCAGCTTAAATGAAGTATAACTTTGAATCTGGTGATGTGTTGGCTTTAAAAAAAAACATTTTCAGCTTAAATGAAGTATCTCAAACAACTTTAAATCTGGTGATGTGTTTGCTCTTTAAAAAACATTTTCAGCTTAAATAAAGTATCTCAAACAACTTTGAATCTGGTGATGTGTTGGCTTTAAAAAAAACATTTTCAGCTTTAATGAAGTATCTCAAACAATTTTGAATCTGGTGATGTGTTTGTTCTTTAAAAAACATTTTCAGTTTAAATGAAGTATCTCAAACAACTTTGAATCTGGTGATGTGTTGGCTTTAAAAAAAAACATTTTCAGCTTAAATGAAGTATCTCAAACAACTTTGAATCTGGTGATGTGTTTGCTATTTAAAAAACATTTTCAGCTTAAATGAAGTATCTCAAACAACTGTAAATCTGGTGATGTGTTTGCTCTTTAAAAACATTTTCAGCTTAAATGAAGTATCTCAAACAACTTTGAATCTGGTGATGTGTTGGCTCTTTAAAAAACATTTTCAGCTTAAATGAAGTATCTCAAACAACTTTGAATCTGGTGATGTGTTTGCTCTATAAAGAACATTTTCAGCTTAAATGAAGTATCACAAACAACTTTGAATCTGGTGATGTGTTGGCTTTAAAAAAAACATTTTCAGCTTAAATGAAGTATCTCAAACAACTTTGAATCTGGTGATGTGTTTACTCTTCAAAAAAACATTTTTAGCTAAAATGAAGTATCTCAAACAACTTTGAATCTGGTGATGTGTTGGTTCTTTAAAAAACATTTTCAGCTTAAATGAAGTATCTCAAACAGCTTTGAATCTGGTGATGTGTTTGCTCTTTAAAAAACATTTTCAGCTTAAATGAAGTATCTCAAACAACTTTGAATCTGGTGATGTGTTGGCTTAAAAAAAAACATTTTCAGCTTAAATGAAGTATCTCAAACAACTTTGAATCTGGTGATGTGTTGGCTCTTTAAAAACATTTTCAGCTTAAATGAAGTATCTCAAACAACTTTGAATCTGGTGATGTGTTTGCTCTTTAAAAAACATTTTCAGCTTAAATGAAGTATCTCAATCAACTTTTAATCTGGTGATGTGTTGGCTCTTTAAAAAACATTTTCAGCTTAAATGAAGTATCTCAAACAACTTAAAATCTGGTGATGTGTTTGCTCTTTAAAAAACATTTTCAGCTTAAATAAAGTATCTCAAACAACTTTGAATCTGGTGATGTGTTGGCTCTTTAAAAAACATTTTCAGCTTAAATGAAGTATCTCAAACAACTTTGACTCTGGTGATGTGTTGGCTTTAAAAAAAAACATTTTCAGCTTAAATGAAGTATCTCAAACAACTTTGAATCTGGTGATGTGTTTACTCTTTAAAAACATTTTTAGCTAAAATGAAGTATCTCAAACAACTTTTAATCTGGTGATGTGTTGGCTCTTTAAAAAACATTTTCAGCTTAAATGAAGTATCTCAATCAACTTTGAATCTGTTGATGTGTTTGCTCTTTAAAAAACATTTTCAGCTTAAATGAAGTATCTCAAACAACTTTGAATCTGGTGATGTGTTGGCTTAAAAAAACATTTTCAGCTTAAATGAAGTATCTCAAACAACTTTGAATCTGGTGATGTGTTGGCTCTTTAAAAAACATTTTCAGCTTAAATGAAGTATCTCAAACAACTTTGAATCTGGTGATGTGTTTGCTCTTTAAAAAACATTTTCAGCTTAAATGAAGTATCTCAAACAACTTTGAATCTGGTGATGTGTTTGCACTTTAAAAAACATTTTCAGCTTAAATGAAGTATCTCAATCAACTTTAAATCTGGTGATGTGTTGGCTCTTTAAAAAACATTTTCAGCTTAAATGAAGTATCTCAAACAACTTTGAATCTGGTGATGTGTTTGCTCTTTAAAAAACATTTTCAACTTACATAAAGTATCTCAAACAACTTGAATCTGGTGATGTGTTGGCTTAAAAAAAAAAATTTTCAGCTTAAATGAAGTATCTCAAACAACTTTGAATTTGGTGATGTGTTTGCTATTTAAAAAACATTTTCAGCTTAAATGATGTATCTCAAACAACTTTAAATCTGGTGATGAGTTTACTCTTTAAAAAACATTTTTAGCTTAAATGAAGTATCTCAAACAACATTGAATCTGGTGATGTGTTGGCTCTTTAAAAAACATTTTCAGCTTAAATGAAGTATCTCAAACAACTTTAAATCTGGTGATGTGTTTGCTCTTTAAAAAACATTTTCAGCTTAAATGAAGTATCTCAAACAACTTTGAATCTGGTGATGTGTTGGCTTTAAAAAAATCATTTTCAGCTTAAATGAAGTATCTCAAACAACTTTGAATCTGGTGATGTGTTTACTCTTTAAAAAACATTTTCAGCTAAAATAAAGTATCTCAAACAACTTTGAATCTGGTAATGTGTTGGCTCTTTAAAAAACATTTTCAGCTTAAATGAAGTATCTCAAACAATTTTGAATCTGGTGATGTGTTTGCTCTTTAAAAAACATTTTCAGCTTAAATGAAGTATCTCAAACAACTTTGAATCTGGTGATGTGTTGGCTATAAAAAAACATATTCAGCTTAAATGAAGTATCTCAAACAACTTTGAATCTGGTGATGTGTTTGCTCTTTAAAAAACATTTTCAGCTAAAATGAAGTTTCTCAAACAACTTTGAATCTGGTGATGTGTTTGCTCTTTAAAAAACATTTTCAGCTTAAATGAAGTTTCTCAAACAACTTTGAATCTGGTGATGTGTTGGCTCTTTAAAAATCATTTTCAGCTTAAATGAAGTATCTCAAACAACTTTGAATCTGGTGATGTGTTGGCTCTTTAAAAATCATGTTCAGCTTAAATGAAGTATCTCAAACAACTTTGAATCTGGTGATGTGTTTGCTCTTTAAAAAACATGTTCAGTTTAAATGAAGTATCTCAAACAACTTTGAATCTGGTGATGTGTTTGCTCTTTAAAAAACATTTTCAGCTTAAATGAAGTATCTCAATCAACTTTTAATCTGGTGATGTGTTGGTTCTTTAAAAAACATTTTCAGCTTAATGAATTATCTCAAACAACTTTGAATCTGGTGATGTGTTTGCTCTTTAAAAAACATTTTCAGCTTAAATAAAGTATCTCAAACAACTTTGAATCTGGTGATGAGTTGGCTTTAAAAAAAAACATTTTCAGCTTAAATGAAGTATCTCAAACAATTTTGAATCTGGTGATGTGTTTGCTCTTTAAAAAACATTTTCAGCTTAAATGAAGTATCTCAAACAACTTTGAATCTGGTGATGTGTTGGCTTTAAAAAAAACATTTTCAGCTTAAATGAAGTATCTCAAACAACTTTGAATCTGGTGATGTGTTTGCTTTTTAAAAAACATTTTCAGCTTAAATGAAGTATCTCAAACAACTGTAAATCTGGTGATGTGTTTGCTTTTTAAAAAACATTTTCAGCTTAAATGAAGTATCTCAAACAACTTTAAATCTGGTGGTATGTTGGCTCTTTAAAAAACATTTTCAGCTTAAATGAAGTATCTCAAACAACTTTGAATCTGGTGATGTGTTTGCTCTTTAAAAAACATTTTCAGCTTAAATGAAGTATCTCAAACAACTTTGAATCTGGTGATGTGTTGGCTTTAAAAAAAACTTTTTCAGCTTAAATGAAGTATCTCAAACAACTTTGAATTTGGTGATGTGTTAACTCTTTAAAAAACATTTTTAGCTAAAATGAAGTATCTCAAAAAACTTTGAATCTGGTGATGTGTTGGCTCTTTAAAAAACATTTTTCAGCTTAAATGAAGTATCTCAAACAACTTTGAATCTGGTGATGTGTTTGCTCTTTAAAAAACATTTTCAGCTTAAATGAAGTATCTCAAACAACTTTGAATCTGGTGATGTGTTGGCTTTTAAAAAAAACATTTTCAGCTTAAATGAAGTATCTCAAACAACTTTGAATCTGGTGATGTGTTTGCTCTTTAAAAAACATTTTCAGCTTAAATGAAGTATCTTAAACAACTTTGAATCTGGTGATGTGTTTGCTCTTTAAAAAACATTTTGAGCTTAAATGAAGTATCTCAAACAACTTTGAATCTGGTGATGTGTTGGCTTTAAAAAAAACATTTTCAGCTTAAATGAAGTATCTCAAACAACTTTGAATCTGGTGATGTGTTTACTCTTTAAAAAACATTTTTAGCTAAAATGAAGTATCTCAAACAACTTTGAATCTGGTGATGTGTTGGCTCTTTAAAAAACATTTTCAGCTTAAATGAAGTATCTCAAACAACTTTGAATCTGGTGATGTGTTTGCTCTTTAAAAAACATTTTCAGCTTAAATGAAGTATCTCAAACAACTTTGAATCTGGTGATGTGTTGGCTTAAAAAAAACATTTTCAGCTTAAATGAAGTATCTTAAACAACTTTGAATCTGGTGATGTGTTGGCTCTTTAAAAAACATTTTCAGCTTAAATGAAGTATCTCAAACAACTTTGAATCTGGTGATGTGTTTGCTCTTTAAAAAACATTTTCAGCT
The DNA here is from genome assembly GCF_020536995.1 of Dreissena polymorpha. Taxonomy (NCBI): domain Eukaryota; kingdom Metazoa; phylum Mollusca; class Bivalvia; order Myida; family Dreissenidae; genus Dreissena; species Dreissena polymorpha. The sequence goes on from NC_068364.1 coordinate 39,461,743, forward strand.
TAAATGAAGTATCTCAATCAACTTTAAATCTGGTGATGTGTTGGCTCTTTAAAAAACATTTTCAGCTTAAATGAAGTATCTCAAACAACTTTAAATCTGGTGATGTGTTTGCTCTTTAAAAAACATTTTCAGCTTACATAAAGTATCTCAAACAACTTTGAATCTGGTGATGTGTTGGCTCTTTAAAAAACATTTTCAGCTTAAATGAAGTATCTCAAACAATTTTGAATCTGGTGATGTGTTTGCTCTTTAAAAAACATTTTCAGCTTAAATGAAGTATCTCAAACAACTTTGAATCTGGTGATGTGTTGGCTTTAAAAAAAAAACATTTTAAGCTTAAATGAAGTATCTCAAACAACTTTGAATCTGGTGATGTGTTTGCTATTTAAAAAACATTTTCAGCTTAAATGAAGTATCTCAAACAACTGTAAATCTGGTGATGTGTTTGCTTTTAAAAAAACATTTTCAGCTTAAATGAAGTATATCAAACAACTTTAAATCTGGTGGTATGTTGGCTCTTTAAAAAACATTTTCAGCTTAAATGAAGAATCTCAAACAACTTTGAATCTGGTGATGTGTTTGCTCTTTAAAAAACATTTTCAGCTTAAATGAAGTATCTCAAACAACTTTGAATCTGGTGATGTGTTGGCTTTAAAAAAAACTTTTTCAGCTTAAATGAAGTATCTCAAACAACTTTGAATCTGATGATGTGTTAACTCTTTAAAAATCATTTTCAGCTTAAATGAAGTATCTCAAACAACTTTGAATCTGGTGATGTGTTGGCTCTTTAAAAAACATGTTCAGCTTAAATGAAGTATCTCAAACAACTTTGAATCTGGTGATGTGTTTGCTCTTTAAAAAACATTTTCAGCTTAAATGAAGTATCTCAAACAACTTTGAATCTGGTGATGTGTTTGCTCTTTAAAAAACATTTTCAGCTTAAATGATATATCTCAATCAACTTTTAATCTGGTGATGTGTTGGCTCTTTAAAAATCATTTTCAGCTTAAATGAAATATCTCAAACAACTTTGAATCTGGTGATGTGTTGGCTTAAAAAAAACATTTTCAGCTTAAATGAAGTTTCTCAAACAACTTTGAATCTGGTGATGTGTTGGCTCTTTAAAAAACATTTTCAGCTTAAATGAAGTATCTCAAACAACTTTGAATCTGGTGATGTGTTGGCTCTTTAAAAAACATTTTTAGCTAAAATGAAGTATCTCAAACAACTTTGAATCTGGTGATGTGTTGGCTCTTTAAAAAACATTTTCAGCTTAAATGAAGTATCTCAAACAACTTTGAATCTGGTGATGTGTTTGTTCTTTAAAAAACATTTTCAGCTTAAATGAAGTATCTCAATCAACTTTTAATCGGGTGATGTGTTGGCTCTTTAAAAAACAATTTCGTCTTAAATGAAGTATCTCAAACAACTTTAAATCTGGTGATGTGTTTGCTCTTTAAAAAACATTTTCAGCTTAAATAAAGTATCTCAAACAACTTTGAATCTGGTGATGCGTTGGCTTTTAAAAAAAAAATTTTCAGCTTAAATGAAGTATCTCAAACAATTTTGAATCTGGTGATGTGTTTGCTCTTTTAAAAACATTTTCAGCTTAAATGAAGTATCTCAAACAACTTTGAATCTGGTGATGTGTTGGCTTTAAAAAAAAACATTTTCAGCTTAAATGAAGTATCTCAAACAACTTTGAATCTGGTGATGTGTTTGCAATTTAAAAAACATTTTCAGCTTAAATGAAGTATCTCAAACAACTGTAAATCTGGTGATGTGTTTGCTCTTTAAAAAACATTTTCAGCTTAAATGAAGTATCTCAAACAACTTTAAATCTGGTGGTGTGTTGGCTCTTTAAAAAACATTTTCAGCTTAAATGAAGTATCTCAAACAACTTTGAATCTGGTGATGTGTTTGCTCTTTAAAAAACATTTTCAGCTTAAATGAAGTATCTCAAACAACTTTGAATCTGGTGATGTGTTGGCTTTAAAAAAAACATTTTCAGCTTAAATGAAGTATCTCAAACAACTTTGAATCTGGTGATGTGTTTACTCTTTAAAAAACATTTTTAGCTAAAATGAAGTATCTCAAACAACTTTGAATCTGGTGATGTGTTGGCTCTTTAAAAAGCATTTTCAGCTTAAATGAAGTATCTCAAACAACTTTGAATCTGGTGATGTGTTTGCTCTTTAAAAAACATCTTCAGCTTAAATGAAGTATCTCAAACAACTTTGAATCTGTTGATGTGTTGGCTTTAAAAAAAAATATTTTCAGCTTAAATGAAGTATCTCAAACAACTTTGAATCTGGTGATGTGTTTGCTCTTTAAAAAACATTTTCAGCTTAAATAAAGTATCTCAAACAACTTTGAATCTGGTGATGTGTTGGCTTTTAAAAAAAACATTTTCAGCTTAAATGAAGTATCTCAAACAACTTTGAATCTGGTGATGTGTTTGCAATTTAAAAAACATTTTCAGCTTAAATGAAGTATCTCAAACAACTTTGAATCTGGTGATGTGTTGGCTTAAAAAAAAACATTTTCAGCTTAAATGAAGTATCTCAAACAACTTTGAATCTGGTGATGTGTTTGCTATTTAAAAAACATTTTCAGCTTAAGTGAAGTATCTCAAACAACTGTTAATCTGGTGATGTGTTTGCTCTTTAAAAAACATTTTCAGCTTAAATGAAGCATCTTAAACAACTTTGAATCTGGTGATGTGTTTGCTCTTTAAAAAACATTTTCAGCTTAAATGAAGTATCTCAAACAACTTTGAATCTGGTGATGTGTTGGCTTAAAAAAACATTTTCAGCTTAAATGAAGTATCTCAAACAACTTTGAATCTGGTGATGTGTTTGCTCTTTAAAAAACATTTTCAGCTTAAATGAAGTGTCTCTATCAACTTTTAATCGGGTGATGTGTTGGCTCTTTAAAAAAACATTTTCGGCTTAAATGAAGTATCTCAAACAACTTTAAATCTGGTGATGTGTTTGCTCTTTAAAAAACATTTTCAGCTTAAATAAAGTATCTCAAACAATTTTGAATCTGGTGATGTGTTGGCTTTAAAAAAAAACATTTTCAGCTTAAATGAAGTATCTCAAACAATTTTGAATCTGGTGATGTGTTTGCTCTTTAAAAAACATTTTCAGCTTAAATGAAGTATCTGAAACAACTTTGAATCTGGTGATGTGTTGGCTTTAAAAAAAAACATTTTCAGCTTAAATTAAGTATCTCAAACAACTTTGAATCTGGTGATGTGTTTGCTATTTAAAAAACATTTTCAGCTTAAATGAAGTATCTCAAACAACTGTAAATCTGGTGATGTGTTTGCTCTTTAAAAAACATTTTCAGCTTAAATGAAGTATCTCAATCAACTTTAAATCTGGTGGTGTGTTGGCTCTTTAAAAAACATTTTCAGCTAAAATGAAGTATCTCAAACAACTTTGAATCTGGTGATGTGTTTGCTCCTTAAAAAAAATTTTCAGCTTAAATGAAGTATCTCAAACAACTTTGAATCTGGTGATGTGTTTCTTTAAAAAAAAACATTTTTAGCTTAAATGAAGTATCTCAAACAACTTTGAATCTGGTGATGTGTTTACTCTTTAAAAAACATTTTTAGCTAAAATGAAGTATCTCAAACAACTTTGAATCTGGTGATGTGTTGGCTCTTTAAAAAACATTTTCAGCTTAAATGAAATATCTCAAACAACTTTGAATCTGGTGATGTGTTTGCTCTTTAAAAAACATTTTCAGCTTAAATGAAGTATCTCAAACAACTTTGAATCTGGTGATGTGTTGGCTTTAAATAAAATTATTTTCAGCTTAAATGAAGTATCTCAAACAACTTTGAATTTGGTGATGTGTTTGCTCTTTAAAAAACATTTTCAGCTTAAATGAAGTATCTTAAACAACTTTGAATCTGGTGATGTGTTTGCTCTTAAAAAAACATTTTCAGCTTAAATGAAGTATCTCAATCAACTTTTAATCGGGTGATTTGTTGGCTCTTTAAAAAACATTTTCGGCTTAAATGAAGTATCTCAAACAACTTTAAATCTGGTGATGTGTTTGCTCTTTAAAAAACATTTTCAGCTTAAATAAAGTATCTCAAACAACTTTGAATCTGGTGATGTGTTGGCTTCAAAAAAAAATTTTTCAGCTTAAATGAAGTATCTCAAACAATTTTGAATCTGGTGATGTGTTTGCTCTTTAAAAAACATTTTCAGCTTAAATGAAGTATCTCAAACAACTTTGAATCTGGTGATGTGTTGGTTTTAAAAAAAAACATTTTCAGCTTAAATGAAGTATCTCAAACAACTTTGAATCTGGTGATGTGTTGGCTTTAAAAAACCTTTTCAGCTTAAATGAAGTATCTCAAACAACTGTAAATCTGGTGATGTGTTTGCTCTTTAAAAAACATTTTCAGCTTAAATGAAGTATCTCAAACAACTTTGAATCTGGTGGTGTGTTGGCTCTTTAAAAAACATTTTCAGCTAAAATGAAGTATCTCAAAAAACCTTACAATCTGGTGATGTGTTGGCTCTTTAAAAAAAACATTTTCAGCTTAAATGAAGTATCTCAAACAACTTTGAATCTGGTGATGTGTTTGCTCTTTAAAAATCATTTTCAGCTTAAATGAAGTATCTCAAACAACTTTGAATCTGGTGATGTGTTGGCTCTTTAAAAAACATTTTCAGCTTAAATGAAGTATCTCAAACAACTTTGAATCTGGTGATGTGTTTGCTCTTTAAAAAACATTTTCAGCGTAAATGAAGTATCTCAAACAACTTTGAATCTGGTGATGTGTTTTCTCTTTAAAAAATATTTTCAGCTTAAATGAAGTATCTCAATCAACTTTTAATCTGGTGATGTGTTTGCTCTTTAAAAATCATTTTCAGCTTAAATGAAGTATCTCAAACAACTTTAAATCTGTTGATGTGTTTGCTCTTTAAAAAACATTTTCAGCTTAAATGAAGTATCTCAAACAACTTTGAATCTGGTGATGTGTTTGCTCTTTAAAAAACATTTTCAGCTTAAATGAAGTATCTCAAACAACTTTAAATCTGGTGATGTGTTTGCTCTTTAAAAAACATTTTCAGCTTACATAGAGTATCTCAAACAACTTTGAATCTGGTGAGGTGTTGGCTTAAAAAAACATTTTCAGCTTAAATGAAGTATCTCAAACAATTTTGAATCTGGTGATGTGTTTGCTCTTTAAAAAACATTTTCAGCTTAAATGAAGTATCTCAAACAACTTTGAATCTGGTGATGTGTTGGCTTTAAAAAAAAACATTTTCAGCTTAAATGAAGTATCTCAAACAACTTTGAATCTGGTGAAGTGTTTGCTATTTAAAAAAAAATTTCAGCTTAAATGAAGAATCTCAAACAACTTTAAATCTGGTGATGTGTTTACTCTTTAAAAAACGTTTTCAGTTTAAATGAAGTATCTCAAACAACTTTGAATCTGGTGATGTGTTGGCTCTTTAAAAAACATTTTCAGCTTAAATGAAGTATCTCAAACAACTTTGAATCTGGTGATGTGTTTGCTCTTTAAAAAACATTTTCAGCTTAAATGAAGTATCTCAAACAACTTTGAATCTGGTGATGTGTTTGCTCTTTTAAAAACTTTTTCAGCTTAAATGAAGTATCTCAAACAATTTTGAATCTGGTGATATGTTTACTCTTTAAAAAACATTTTCAGCTAAAATGAAGTATCAAAAACAACTTTGAATCTGGTGATGTGTTGGCTCTTTAAAAAACATTTTAGGCTTAAATGAAGTATCTCAATGAAGTATCTCAAACAACTTTGAATCTGGTGATGTGTTTGCTCTTTAAAAAACATTTTCAGCTTAAATGAAGTATCTCAAACAACTTTGAATCTGGTGATGTGTTGGCTATAAAAAAACATATTCAGCTTAAATGAAGTATCTCAAACAACTTTGAATCTGGTGATGTGTTTGCTCTTTAAAAAACATTTTCAGCTAAAATGAAGTTTATCAAACAACTTTGAATCTGGTGATGTGTTTGCTCTTAAAAAAACATTTTCAGCTTTAATGAAGTTTCTCAAACAACTTTGAATCTGGTGATGTGTTGGCTCTTTAAAAATCATTTTCAGCTTAAATGAAGTATCTCAAACAACTTTGAATCCGGTGAGTGTTTGCTCTTTAAAAAACATTTTCAGCTTAAATGAAGTATCTCAAACAACTTTGAATCTGTTGATGTGTTGGCTTTAAAAAAAATTATTTTCAGCTTAAATGAAGTATCTCAAACAACTTTGAATCTGGTGATGTGTTTGCTCTTTAAAAAACATTTTCAGCTTAAATGAAGTATCTTAAACAACTTTGAATCTGGTGATGTGTTTGCTCTTTAAAAAACATTTTCAGCTTAAATGAAGTATCTCAAACAACTTTGAATCTGGTGATGTGTTGGCTTTAAAAAAACATTTTCAGCTTAAATGAAGTATCTCAAACAACTTTGAATCTGGTGATGTGTTTACTCTTTAAAAAACATTTTTAGCTAAAATGAAGTATCTCAAACAACTTTGAATCTGGTGATGTGTTGGCTCTTTAAAAAACATTTTCAGCTTAAATAAAGTATCTCAAACAACTTTGAATCTGGTGATGTGTTTGCTCTTTAAAAAACATTTTCAGCTTAAATGAAGTATCTCAAACAACTTTGAATCTGGTGATGTGTTGGCTTAAAAAAACATTTTCAGCTTAAATGAAGTTTCTCAAACAACTTTGAATCTGGTGATGTGTTGGCTCTTTAAAAAAACATTTTCAGCTTAAATGAAGTATCTCAAACAACTTTGAATCTGGTGATGTGTTTACTCTTTAAAAAACATTTTTAGCTAAAATGAAGTATCTCAAACAACTTTGAATCTGGTGATGTGTTGGCTCTTTAAAAAACATTTTCAGCTTAAATGAAATATCTCAAACAACTTTGAATCTGGTGATGTGTTTGCTCTTTAAAAAACATTTTCAGCTTAAATGAAGTATCTCAAACAACTTTGAATCTGGTGATGTGTTGGCTTTAAATAAAATTATTTTCAGCTTAAATGAAGTATCTCAAACAACTTTGAATTTGGTGATGTGTTTGCTCTTTAAAAAACATTTTCAGCTTAAATGAAGTATCTTAAACAACTTTGAATCTGGTGATGTGTTTGCTCTTAAAAAAACATTTTCAGCTTAAATGAAGTATCTCAATCAACTTTTAATCGGGTGATTTGTTGGCTCTTTAAAAAACATTTTCGGCTTAAATGAAGTATCTCAAACAACTTTAAATCTGGTGATGTGTTTGCTCTTTAAAAAAACATTTTCAGCTTAAATAAAGTATCTCAAACAACTTTGAATCTGGTGATGTGTTGGCTTCAAAAAAAAAATTTTCAGCTTAAATGAAGTATCTCAAACAATTTTGAATCTGGTGATGTGTTTGCTCTTTAAAAAACATTTTCAGCTTAAATGAAGTATCTCAAACAACTTTGAATCTGGTGATGTGTTGGTTTTAAAAAAAAACATTTTCAGCTTAAATGAAGTATCTCAAACAACTTTGAATCTGGTGATGTGTTGGCTTTAAAAAACCTTTTCAGCTTAAATGAAGTATCTCAAACAACTGTAAATCTGGTGATGTGTTTGCTCTTTAAAAAACATTTTCAGCTTAAATGAAGTATCTCAAACAACTTTGAATCTGGTGGTGTGTTGGCTCTTTAAAAAACATTTTCAGCTAAAATGAAGTATCTCAAAAAACCTTACAATCTGGTGATGTGTTGGCTCTTTAAAAAAAACATTTTCAGCTTAAATGAAGTATCTCAAACAACTTTGAATCTGGTGATGTGTTTGCTCTTTAAAAAATCATTTTCAGCTTAAATGAAGTATCTCAAACAACTTTGAATCTGGTGATGTGTTGGCTCTTTAAAAAACATTTTCAGCTTAAATGAAGTATCTCAAACAACTTTGAATCTGGTGATGTGTTTGCTCTTTAAAAAACATTTTCAGCGTAAATGAAGTATCTCAAACAACTTTGAATCTGGTGATGTGTTTTCTCTTTAAAAAATATTTTCAGCTTAAATGAAGTATCTCAATCAACTTTTAATCTGGTGATGTGTTTGCTCTTTAAAAATCATTTTCAGCTTAAATGAAGTATCTCAAACAACTTTAAATCTGTTGATGTGTTTGCTCTTTAAAAAACATTTTCAGCTTAAATGAAGTATCTCAAACAACTTTGAATCTGGTGATGTGTTTGCTCTTTAAAAAAACATTTTCAGCTTAAATGAAGTATCTCAAACAACTTTAAATCTGGTGATGTGTTTGCTCTTTAAAAAACATTTTCAGCTTACATAGAGTATCTCAAACAACTTTGAATCTGGTGAGGTGTTGGCTTAAAAAAACATTTTCAGCTTAAATGAAGTATCTCAAACAATTTTGAATCTGGTGATGTGTTTGCTCTTTAAAAAACATTTTCAGCTTAAATGAAGTATCTCAAACAACTTTGAATCTGGTGATGTGTTGGCTTTAAAAAAAACATTTTCAGCTTAAATGAAGTATCTCAAACAACTTTGAATCTGGTGAAGTGTTTGCTATTTAAAAAAAAATTTCAGCTTAAATGAAGAATCTCAAACAACTTTAAATCTGGTGATGTGTTTACTCTTTAAAAAACGTTTTCAGTTTAAATGAAGTATCTCAAACAACTTTGAATCTGGTGATGTGTTGGCTCTTTAAAAAAACATTTTCAGCTTAAATGAAGTATCTCAAACAACTTTGAATCTGGTGATGTGTTTGCTCTTTAAAAAACATTTTCAGCTTAAATGAAGTATCTCAAACAACTTTGAATCTGGTGATGTGTTTGCTCTTTTAAAAACTTTTTCAGCTTAAATGAAGTATCTCAAACAATTTTGAATCTGGTGATATGTTTACTCTTTAAAAAACATTTTCAGCTAAAATGAAGTATCAAAAACAACTTTGAATCTGGTGATGTGTTGGCTCTTTAAAAAACATTTTAGGCTTAAATGAAGTATCTCAATGAAGTATCTCAAACAACTTTGAATCTGGTGATGTGTTTGCTCTTTAAAAAACATTTTCAGCTTAAATGAAGTATCTCAAACAACTTTGAATCTGGTGATGTGTTGGCTATAAAAAAACATATTCAGCTTAAATGAAGTATCTCAAACAACTTTGAATCTGGTGATGTGTTTGCTCTTTAAAAAACATTTTCAGCTAAAATGAAGTTTATCAAACAACTTTGAATCTGGTGATGTGTTTGCTCTTAAAAAAACATTTTCAGCTTTAATGAAGTTTCTCAAACAACTTTGAATCTGGTGATGTGTTGGCTCTTTAAAAATCATTTTCAGCTTAAATGAAGTATCTCAAACAACTTTGAATCCGGTGAGTGTTTGCTCTTTAAAAAACATTTTCAGCTTAAATGAAGTATCTCAAACAACTTTGAATCTGTTGATGTGTTGGCTTTAAAAAAAATTATTTTCAGCTTAAATGAAGTATCTCAAACAACTTTGAATCTGGTGATGTGTTTGCTCTTTAAAAAACATTTTCAGCTTAAATGAAGTATCTTAAACAACTTTGAATCTGGTGATGTGTTTGCTCTTTAAAAAACATTTTCAGCTTAAATGAAGTATCTCAAACAACTTTGAATCTGGTGATGTGTTGGCTTTAAAAAAACATTTTCAGCTTAAATGAAGTATCTCAAACAACTTTGAATCTGGTGATGTGTTTACTCTTTAAAAAAACATTTTTAGCTAAAATGAAGTATCTCAAACAACTTTGAATCTGGTGATGTGTTGGCTCTTTAAAAAACATTTTCAGCTTAAATAAAGTATCTCAAACAACTTTGAATCTGGTGATGTGTTTGCTCTTTAAAAAACATTTTCAGCTTAAATGAAGTATCTCAAACAACTTTGAATCTGGTGATGTGTTGGCTTAAAAAAACATTTTCAGCTTAAATGAAGTTTCTCAAACAACTTTGAATCTGGTGATGTGTTGGCTCTTTAAAAAACATTTTCAGCTTAAATGAAGTATCTCAAACAACTTTGAATCTGGTGATGTGTTTGCTCGTTAAAAAACATTTTCAGCTTAAATGAAGTATCTTAAACAACTTTGAATCTGGTGATGTGTTTGCTCTTTAAAAAACATTTTCAGCTTAAATAAAGTATCTCAATCAACTTTAAATCTGGTGATGTGTTGGCTCTTTAAAAAACATTTTCAGCTTAAATGAAGTATCTCAAACAACTTTAAATCTGGTGATGTGTTTGCTCTTTAAAAAACATTTTCAGCTTACATAAAGTATCTCAAACAACTTTGAATCTGGTGATGTGTTGGCTCTTTAAAAAACATTTTCAGCTTAAATGAAGTATCTTAAACAATTTTGAATCTGGTGATGTGTTTGCTCTTTAAAAAACATTTTCAGCTTAAATGAAGTATCTCAAACAACTTTGAATCTGGTGATGTGTTGGCTTTAAAAAAACATTTTCAGCTTAAATGAAGTATCTCAAACAACTTTGAATTTGGTGATGTGTTTGCTATTTAAAAAACATTTTCAGCTTAAATGAAGTATCTCAAACAACTTTGAATCTGGTGATGAGTTTACTCTTTAAAAAACATTTTCAGCTTAAATGAAGTATCTCAAACAACTTTGAATCTGGTGATGTGTTTGCTCTTTAAAAAAAACATTTTTAGCTTAAATGAAGTATCTCAAACAACTTTGAATCTGGTGATGTGTTTACTCTTTAAAAAACATTTTCAGCTTAAATGAAGTATCTCAAACAACTTTGAATCTGGTGATGTGTTGGCTTTAAAAAAACATATTCAGCTTAAATGAAGTATCTCAAACAACTTTGAATCTGGTGATGTGTTTGCTCTTTAAAAAACATTTTCAGCTAAAATGAAGTTTCTCAAACAACTTTGAATCTGGTGATGTGTTTGCTCTTTAAAAAACATTTTCAGCTTAAATGAAGTATCTCAATCAACTTTTAATCGGGTGATGTGTTGGCTCTTTAAAAAACATTTTCGGCTTAAATGAAGTATCTCAAACAACTTTAAATCTGGTGATGTGTTTGCTCTTTAAAAAACATTTTCAGCTTAAATAAAGTATCTCAAACAACTTTGAATCTGGTGATGTGTTGGCTTTTAAAAAAAACATTTAAAGCTTAAATGAAGTATCTCAAACAACTTTGAATCTGGTGATGTGTTTGCAATTTAAAAAACATTTTCAGCTTAAATGAAGTATCTCAAACAACTTTGAATCTGGTGATGTGTTGGCTTAAAAAAAAACATTTTCAGCTTAAATGAAGTATCTCAAACAACTTTGAATCTGGTGATGTGTTTGCTATTTAAAAAACATTTTCAGCTTAAGTGAAGTATCTCAAACAACTGTAAATCTGGTGATGTGTTTGCTCTTTAAAAAACATTTTCAGCTTAAATGAAGTATCTCAAACAACTTTAAATCTGGTGGTGTGTTGGCTGTTTAAAAAACATTTTCAGCTTAAATGAAGTATCTCAAACAACTTTGAATCTGGTGATGTGTTTACTCTTTAAAAAACATTTTTAGCTAAAATGAAGTATCTCAAACAACTTTGAATCTGGTGATGTGTTGGCTCTTTAAAAAACATTTTCAGCTTAAATGAAGTATCTAAAACAATTTTGATTCTCTTGATGTGTTTGCTCTTTAAAAAACATTTTCAGCTTAAATGAAGTATCTCAAACAACTTTGAATCTGGTGATGTGTTGGCTTTAAAAAAAATTATTTTCAGCTTAAATGAAGTATCTCAAACAACTTTGAATCTGGTGATGTGTTTGCTCTTTAAAAAACATTTTCAGCTTAAATGAAGTATCTTAAACAACTTTGAATCTGGTGATGTGTTTGCTCTTTAAAAAACATTTTCAGCTTAAATGAAGTATCTCAAACAACTTTGAATCTGGTGATGTGTTGGCTCTTTAAAAAACATTTTCAGCTTAAATGAAGTATCTCAAACAACTTTGAATCTGGTGATGTGTTTGCTCTTTAAAAAACATTTTCAGCTTAAATGAAGTATCTCAAACAACTTTGAATCTGGTGATGTGTTGGCTTAAAAAAAACATTTTCATCTTAAATGAAGTATCTCAAACAACTTTGAATCTGGTGATGTGTTTGCTCTTTAAAAAACATTTTCAGCTTAAATGAAGTATCTCAAACAACTTTAAATCTGGTGATGTGTTTGCTCTTTAAAAAACATTTTCAGCTTACATAAAGTATCTCAAACAACTTTGAATCTGGTGATGTGTTGGCTTCAAAAAAAACATTTTCAGCTTAAATGAAGTATCTCAAACAATTTTGAATCTGGTGATGTGTTTGCTCTTTAAAAAACATTTTCAGCTTAAATGAAGTATCTCAAACAACTTTGAATCTGGTGATGTGTTGGCTTTAAAAAAAACATTTTCAGCTTAAATGAAGTATCTCAAACAACTTTGAATCTGGTGATGTGTTTGCTATTTAAAAAACATTTTCAGCTTAAATGAAGTATCTCAAACAACTGTAAATCTGGTGATGTGTTTGCTTTTTAAAAAACATTTTCAGCTTAAATGAAGTATCTCAAACAACATTAAATCTGGTGGTATGTTGGCTCTTTAAAAAACATTTTCAGCTTAAATGAAGTATCTCAAACAACTTTGAATCTGGTGATGTGTTTGCTCTTTAAAAAACATTGTTCAGCTTAAATGAAGCATCTCAAACAACTTTGAATCTGGTGATGTGTTGGCTTTAAAAAAAACATTTTCAGCTTAAATGAAGTATCTAAAACAACTTTGAATCTGGTGATGTGTTAACTCTTTAAAAAACATTTTTAGCTTAAATGAAGTATCTCAAAAAACTTTGAATCTGGTGATGTGTTGGCTCTTTAAAAAACATTTTTCAGCTTAAATGAAGTATCTCAAACAACTTTGAATCTGGTGATGTGTTTGCTCTTTAAAAAACATTTTCAGCTTAAATGAAGTATCTCAAACAACTTTGAATCTGGTGATGTGTTGGCTTTAAAAAAAACATTTTCAGCTTAAATGAAGTATCTCAAACAACTTTGAATCTGGTGATGTGTTTGCTCTTTAAAAATCATTTTCAGCTTAAATGAAGTATCTCAAACAACTTTGAATCTGGTGATGTGTTTGCTCTTTAAAAAACATGTTCAGCTTAAATGAAGCATCTCAAACAACTTTGAATCTGGTGATGTGTTTGCTCTTTAAAAAAACATTTTCAGCTTAAATGAAGTATCTCAAACAACTTTGAATCTGGTGATGTGTTTGCTCTTTAAAAAACATTTTCAGCTTAAATGAAGTATCTCAAATCAACTTTAATCTGGTGATGTGTTGGCTCTTTAAAAATCATTTTCAGCTTAAATGAAGTATCTCAAACAACTTTGAATCTGGTGATGTGTTTGCTCTTTAAAAAACATTTTCAGCTTAAATGAAGTATCTCAAACAACTTTGAATCTGGTGATGTGTTTGCTCTTTAAAAAACATTTTCAGCTTAAATGAAGTATCTCAATCAACTTTTAATCGGGTGATGTGTTGGCTCTTTAAAAAAACATTTTCGGCTTAAATGAAGTATGTCAAACAACTTTAAATCTGGTGATGTGTTTGCTCTTTAAAAAACATTTTCAGCTTAAATGAAGTATCTCAAACAACTTTGAATCTGGTGATGTGTTGGCTTTAAAAAAAAACATTTTCAGCTTAAATGAAGTATCTCAAACAACTTTGAATCTGGTGATGTGTTTGCTATTTAAAACACATTTTCAGCTTAAATGAAGTATCTCAAACAACTGTAAATCTGGTGATGTGTTTGCTCTTTAAAAAACATTTTCAGCTTAAATGAAGTATCTCAATCAACTTTAAATCTGGTGGTGTGTTGGCTCTTTAAAAAACATTTTCAGCTTAAATGAAGTATCTCAAACAACTTTGAATCTGGTGATGTGTTTGCTCTTTAAAAAACATTTTCAGCTTAAATGAAGTATCTCAAACAACTTTGAATCTGGTGATGTGTTTCTTTAAAAAAAAACATTTTCAGCTTAAATGAAGTATCTCAAACAACTTTGAATCTGGTGATGTGTTTACTCTTTAAAAAACATTTTTAGCTAAAATGAAGTATCTCAAACAACTTTGAATCTGGTGATATGTTGGCTCTTTAAAAAACATTTTCAGCTTAAATGAAGTATCTCAAACAACTTTGAATCTGGTGATGTGTTTGCTCTTTAAAAAACATTTTCAGCTTAAATGAAGTATCTCAAACAACTTTGAATCTGGTGATGTGTTGGCTTTAAATAAAATTATTTTCAGCTTAAATGAAGTATCTCAAACAACTTTGAATTTGGTGATGTGTTTGCTCTTTAAAAAACATTTTCAGCTTAAATGAAGTATCTCAAACAACTTTGAATCTGGTGATGTGTTTGCTCTTTAAAAAACATTTTCAGCTTAAATAAAGTATCTCAAACATCTTTGAATCTGGTGATGTGTTGGCTTTAAATAAAATTATTTTCAGCTTAAATGAAGTATCTCAAACAACTTTGAATCTGATGATGTGTTTGCTCTTTAAAAAACATTTTCGGCTTAAATGAAGTATCTCAAACAACTTTAAATCTGGTGATGTGTTTGCTCTTTAAAAAACATTTTCAGCTTAAATAAAGTATCTCAAACAACTTTGAATCTGGTGATGTGTTGGCTTCAAAAAAAACATTTTCAGCTTAAATGAAGTATCTCAAACAACTTTGAATCTGGTGATGTGTTGGTTTAAAAAAAAACATTTTCAGCTTAAATGAAGTATCTCAAACAACTTTGAATCTGGTGATGTGTTGGCTTTAAGAAACATTTTCAGCTTAAATGAAGTATCTCAAACAACTGTAAATCTGGTGATGTGTTTGCTCTTTAAAAAACATTTTCAGCTTAAATGAAGTATCTCAAACAACTTTGAATCTGGTGATGTGTTGGCTCTTTAAAAAACATTTTCAGCTAAAATGAAGTATCTCAAAAAACCTTACAATCTGGTGATGTGTTGGCTCTTTAAAAAAAAACATTTTCAGCTTAAATGAAGTATCTCAAACAACTTTGAATCTGGTGATGTGTTTGCTCTTTAAAAATCATTTTCACCTTAAATGAAGTATCTCAAACAACTTTGAATCTGGTGATGTGTTGGCTCTTTAAAAAACATTTTCAGCTTAAATGAAGTATCTCAAACAACTTTGAATCTGGTGATGTGTTTGCTCTTTAAAAAACATTTTCAGCGTAAATGAAGTATCTCAAACAACTTTGAATCTGGTGATGTGTTTGCTCTTTAAAAAACATTTTCAGCTTAAATGAAGTATCTCAAACAACTTTAAATCTGGTGATGTGTTTGCTCTTTAAAAAACATTTTCAGCTTACATAGAGTATCTCAAACAACTTTGAATCTGGTGATGTGTGGGCTTAAAAAAACATTTTCAGCTTAAATGAAGTATCTCAAACAATTTTGAATCTGGTGATGTGTTTGCTCTTTAAAAAACATTTTCAGCTTAAATGAAGTATCTCAAACAACTTTGAATATGGTGATGTGTTGGCTTTAAAAAACAAACATTTTCAGCTTAAATGAAGTATCTCAAACAACTTTGAATCTGGTGAAGTGTTTGCTATTTAAAAAAAATTTTCAGCTTAAATGAAGAATCTCAAACAACTTTAAATCTGGTGATGTGTTTACTCTTTAAAAAACATTTTCAGTTTAAATGAAGTATCTCAAACAACTTTGAATCTGGTGATGTGTTGGCTCTTTAATAAACATTTTCAGCTTAAATGAAGTATCTCAAACAACTTTGAATCTGGTGATGTGTTTGCTCTTTAAAAAACATTTTCAGCTTAAATGAAGTATCTCAAACAACTTTGAATCTGGTGATGTGTTTGCTCTTTAAAAAACTTTTTCAGCTTAAATGAAGTATCTCAAACAACTTTGAATCTGGTGATATGTTTACTCTTTAAAAAACATTTTCAGCTAAAATGAAGTATCTCAAACAACTTTGAATCTGGTGATGTGTTGGCTCTTTAAAAAACATTTTAGGCTTAAATGAAGTATCTCAAACAACTTTGAATCTGGTGATATGTTTGCTCTTTAAAAAACATTTTCAGCTTAATTGAAGTATCTCAAACAACTTTGAATCTGGTGATGTGTTGGCTATAAAAAAAACATATTCAGCTTAAATGAAGTATCTCAAACAACTTTGAATCTGGTGATGTGTTTGCTCTTTAAAAAACATATTCAGCTTAAATGAAGTATCTCAAACAACTTTGAATCTGGTGAGTGTTTGCTCTTTAAAAAACATTTTAGGCTTAAATGAAGTATCTCAAACAACTTTGAATCTGGTGATGTGTTTGCTCTTTAAAAAACATTTTCAGCTTAAATGAAGTATCTCAAACAACTTTGAATCTGGTGATGTGTTTGCTCTTTAAAAAACATTTTCAGCTAAAATGAAGTTTCTCAAACAACTTTGAATCTGGTGATGTGTTTGCTCTTAAAAAAACATTTTCAGCTTAAATGAAGTTTCTCAAACAACTTTGAATCTGGTGATGTGTTGGCTCTTTAAAAATCATTTTCAGCTTAAATGAAGTATCTCAAACAACTTTGAATCTGGTGATGTTTTGCTCTTTAAAAACATTTTCAGCTTAAATGAAGTATCTCAAACAACTTTGAATCATGGTGATGTGTTTGGCTCTTTAAAAAAACATTTTCAGCTTAAATGAAAGTATCTCAAACACTTTAAATCTGGTGATGTGTTTGCTCTTTAAAAAACATTTCAGCTTAAATGAAGTATCTCAAATCAACTTGAATCTGGTGATATGTTGGCTCTTTAAAAAAACATTTTCAGCTTAAATGAAAGTATGTCAAACAACTTTGAATCTGGTGATGTGTGTGCTCTTTTAAAAAAACATTTTCAGCTTAAATGAAGTATCTCAACAACTTTGAATCTGGTGATGTGTTGCTCTTTAAAAAAAACATTTCAGCTTAAATGAAGTATCTCAAACAACTTTTAATCTGGTGATGTGTTTGCTCTTTAAAAAACATTTTCAGCTTAAATGAAGTATCTCAAACAACTGTAAATCTGGTGATGTGTTTGCTCTTTAAAAACACATTTTCAGCTTAAAATGAAGTATCTCAACAACTTTGAAATCTGGTGTATGTTGGCTCTTTAAAAAAAACATTTCAGCTTAAATGAAGTATCTCAAACAACTTGAATCTGGTGATGTGTTGGCTCTTTAAAAAACATTTTCAGCTTAAATGAAGTATCTCAAACAACTTTGAATCTGGTGATGTGTTTGCTCTTTAAAAAAACATTTTCAGCTTAAATGAAGTATCTCAAACAACTTTGAATCTGGTGATGTGTTTGCTCTTTAAAAAAACATTTTCAGCTTAAATGAAGTATCTCAAACAACTTTGAATCTGGTGATGTGTTTGCTCTTTAAAAAACATTTTCAGCTTAAATGAAGTATCTCAAACAACTTTGAATCTGGTGATGTGTTGGCTCTTTAAAAAACATTTTCAGCTTAAATGAAGTATCTCAAACAACTTTGAATCTGGTGATGTGTTGCTCTTTAAAAAACATTTTCAGCTTAAATGAAGTATCTCAAACAACTTTGAATCTGGTGATGTGTTGGCTCTTTAAAAAAACATTTTCAGCTTAAATGAAGTATCTCAAACAACTTTGAATCTGGTGATGTGTTGCTCTTAAAAAAACATTTTCAGCTTAAATGAAGTATCTCAAACAACTTTGAATCTGGTGATGTGTTGCTCTTTAAAAAAACATTTTCAGCTTAAATGAAGTATCTCAAACAACTTTGAATCTGGTGATGTGTTTGCTCTTTAAAAAACATTTTCAGCTTAAATGAGTATCTCAAACAACTTTGAATCTGGTGATGTGTTGGCTTTTAAAAAAAACATTTTCAGCTTAAATGAAGTATCTCAAACAACTTTGAAATCTGGTGATGTGTTTGCTCTTTAAAAAACATTTTCAGCTTAAATGAAGTATCTCAAACAACTTTGAATCTGGTGATGTGTTGGCTCTTAAAAAAAAACATTTTCAGCTTAAATGAAGTATCTCAAACAACTTTGAATCTGGTGATGTGTTGCTCTTTAAAAAAACATTTTCAGCTTAAATGAAGTATCTCAAACAACTTTGAATCTGGTGATGTGTTTGCTCTTTAAAAAACATTTTCAGCTTAAATGAAGTATCTCAAACAACTTTGAATCTGGTGATGTGTTGGCTCTTTAAAAAATCATTTTCAGCTTAAATGAAGTATCTCAAACAACTTTGAATCTGGTGATGTGTTTGCTCTTTAAAAAACATTTTCAGCTTAAATGAAGTATCTCAAACAACTTGAATCTGGTGATGTGTTTGCTCTTTAAAAAACATTTTCAGCTTAAATGAAGTATCTCAAACAACTTTGAATCTGGTGATGTGTTGGCTCTTTAAAAAACATTTTCAGCTTAAATGAAGTATCTCAAACAACTTTGAATCTGGTGATGTGTTTGCTCTTTAAAAAACATTTTCAGCTTAAATGAAGTATCTCAAACAACTTTGAATCTGGTGATGTGTTGGCTTTAAAAAAAACATTTTCAGCTTAAATGAAGTATCTCAAACAACTTTGAATCTGGTGATGTGTTTGCTCTTTAAAAAACATTTTCAGCTTAAATGAAGTATCTCAAACAACTTTGAATCTGGTGATGTGTTGGCTTTAAAAAACATTTTCAGCTTAAATGAAGTATCTCAAACAACTTTGAATCTGGTGATGTGTTTGGCTATTTAAAAAAACATTTTCAGCTTAAATGAAGTATCTCAAACAACTTTGAATCTGGTGATGTGTTTGCTCTTTAAAAAAACATTTTCAGCTTAAATGAAGTATCTCAAACAACTTTGAATCTGGTGATGTGTTGGCTCTTTAAAAAACATTTTCAGCTTAAATGAAGTATCTCAAACAACTTTGAATCTGGTGATGTGTTGGCTCTTTAAAAAACATTTTCAGCTTAAATGAAGTATCTCAAACAACTTTGAATCTGGTGATGTGTTGGCTCTTTAAAAAAAACATTTTCAGCTTAAATGAAGTATCTCAAACAACTTTGAATCTGGTGATGTGTTTGCTCTTTAAAAAACATTTTCAGCTTAAATGAAGTATCTCAAACAACTTTGAATCTGGTGATGTGTTTGGCTCTTTAAAAAACATTTCAGCTTAAATGAAGTATCTCAAACAACTTTGAATCTGGTGATGTGTTTGCTCTTTAAAAAACATTTTCAGCTTAAATGAAGTATCTCAAACAACTTTGAATCTGGTGATGTGTTGGCTCTTTAAAAAAACATTTTCAGCTTAAATGAAGTATCTCAAACAACTTTGAATCTGGTGATGTGTTTGCTCTTTAAAAAACATTTTCAGCTTAAATGAAGTATCTCAAACAACTTTGAATCTGGTGATGTGTTGGCTTTAAAAAAAAATATTTCAGCTTAAATGAAGTATCTCAAACAACTTTGAATCTGGTGATGTGTTGCTCTTTAAAAAACATTTTCAGCTAAATGAAGTATCTCAAACAACTTTGAATCTGGTGATGTGTTTGCTCTTTAAAAAACATTTTCAGCTTAAATGAAGTATCTCAAACAACTTTGAATCTGGTGATGTGTTGGCTCTTTAAAAAACATTTCAGCTTAAATGAAGTATCTCAAACAACTTTGAATCTGGTGATGTGTTGGCTCTTTAAAAAAACATTTTCAGCTTAAATGAAGTATCTCAAACAACTTTGAATCTGGTGATGTGTTGGCTCTTTAAAAACATTTTCAGCTTAAATGAAGTATCTCAAACAACTTTGAAATCTGGTGATGTGTTGGCTCTTTAAAAAAAACATTTTCAGCTTAAATGAAGTATCTCAAACAACTTTGAATCTGGTGATGTGTTGGCTCTTTAAAAAAACATTTTCAGCTTAAATGAAGTATCTCAAACAACTTTGAAATCTGGTGATGTGTTTGCTCTTTAAAAAACATTTTCAGCTTAAATGAAGTATCTCAAAACAACTTGAATCTGGTGATGTGTTTGCTCTTTAAAAAACATTTTCAGCTTAAATGAAGTATCTCAAACAACTTTGAATCTGGTGATGTGTTGGCTCTTTAAAAAAACATTTTCAGCTTAAATGAAGTATCTCAAACAACTTTGAATCTGGTGATGTGTTTGCTCTTTAAAAACATTTTCAGCTTAAATGAAGTATCTCAAACAACTTTGAATCTGGTGATGTGTTGGCTCTTTAAAAAACATTTTCAGCTTAAATGAAGTATCTCAAACAACTTTGAATCTGGTGATGTGTTGCTCTTTAAAAAAACATTTTCAGCTTAATGAAGTATCTCAAACAACTTTGAATCTGGTGATGTGTTTGCTCTTTAAAAAACATTTTCAGCTTAAATGAGTATCTCAAACAACTTTGAATCTGGTGATGTGTTGGCTCTTAAAAAAACATTTTCAGCTTAAATGAAGTATCTCAACAACTTTGAATCTGGTGATGTGTTTGCTCTTTAAAAAACATTTTCAGCTAAAATGAAGTATCTCAAACAACTTTGAATCTGGTGATGTGTTTGGCTCTTTAAAAAACATTTTCAGCTTAAAATTGAAGTATCTCAAACAACTTTGAATCTGGTGATGTGTTTGCTCTTTAAAAAAACATTTTCAGCTTAAATGAAGTATCTCAAACAACTTTGAATCTGGTGATGTGTTTGCTCTTTAAAAAACATTTTCAGCTTAAATGAAGTATCTTCAAACAACTTTGAATCTGGTGATGTGTTTGCTCTTTAAAAAACATTTTCAGCTTAAATGAAGTATCTCAAATACCAACTTTGAATCTGGTGATGTGTTGGCTCTTAAAAAAAACATTTTCAGCTTAAATGAAGTAATCTTCAAACAACTTTGAATCTGGTGATGATGTTTGCTATTTAAAAAAACATTTTCAGCTTAAATGAAGTATCTCAAACAACTTTGAATCTGGTGATGATGTTGCTCTTTAAAAAACATTTTCAGCTTAAATGAAGTATCTCAAACAACTTTGAATCTGATGATGTGTTTGGCTCTTACAAAAACATTTTCAGCTTAAATGAAGTATCTCGAAACAACTTGAGATCGGTGATGTGTTGGCTCTTTAAAAACATTTCAGCTTAAAATGAAGTATTCTCAAAAAACTTTGAATCTGGTGATGTAGTTTGCCTCTTTAAAAAACATTTCAGCTTAAAATGAAGTTTCTCAAACAACTTTGAATCTGGTGATGTGTTTGCTCTTTAAAAAACATTTTCATCTTAAATGAAGTATCTCAAACAACTTTGAATCTGGTGATGTTTGGCTCTTAAAAAAAACATGTTCAGCTTAAATGAAGTATCTCAAACAACTTTGAATCTGGTGATGTGTTTGCTCTTTAAAAAACATTTTCAGCTTAAATGAAGTATCTCAAACAACTTTGAATCTGGTGATGTGTTTGGCTTTAAAAAAACATTTCAGCTTAAATGAAGTATCTCAAACAACTTTGAATCTGGTGATGTGTTGGCTCTTTAAAAAACATTTTCAGCTTAAATGAAGTATCTCAAACAACTTTGAATCTGGTGATGTGTTTGCTCTTTAAAAAAACATTTTCAGCTTAAATGAAGTATCTCAAACAACTTTGAATCTGGTGATGTGTTTGCTCTTTAAAAAACATTTTCAGCTTAAATGAAGTATCTCAAACAACTTTGAATCTGGTGATGTGTTGGCTCTTTAAAAAACATTTTCAGCTTAAATGAAGTATCTCAAACAACTTTGAATCTGGTGATGTGTTTGCTCTTTAAAAAACATTTTCAGCTTAAATGAAGTATCTCAAACAACTTTGAATCTGGTGATGTGTTGGCTCTTTAAAAAACATTTTCAGCTTAAATGAAGTATCTCAAACAACTTTGAATCTGGTGATGTGTTGCTCTTTAAAAAACATTTTCAGCTTAAATGAAGTATCTCAAACAACTTTAATCTGGTGATGTGTTTGCTCTTTAAAAAACATTTTCAGCTTAAATGAAGTATCTCAAACAACTTTGAATCTGGTGATGTGTTGGCTCTTTAAAAAAACATTTTCAGCTTAAATGAAGTATCTCAAACAACTTTGAATCTGGTGATGTGTTTGCTTTTAAAAAAACATTTTCAGCTTAAATGAAGTATCTCAACAACTTTGAATCTGGTGATGTGTTTGGCTCTTTAAAAAACATTTTCAGCTTAAATGAAGTATCTCAAACAACTTTGAATCTGGTGATGTGTTGGCTTTTAAAAAAACATTTTCAGCTTAAATGAAGTATCTCAAACAACTTTGAATCTGGTGATGTGTTAGCTCTTAAAAAACATTTTCAGCTTAAATGAAGTATCTCAAACAACTTTGAATCTGGTGATGTGTTTGCTCTTTAAAAAACATTTTCAGCTTAAATGAAGTATCTCAAACAACTTTGAATCTTGGTGATGTGTTGGCTCTTTAAAAAAACATTTTCAGCTTAAATGAAGTATCTCAAACAACTTTGAATCTGGTGATGTGTTGCTATTTAAAAAACATTTTCAGCTTAAATGAAGTATCTCAAACAACTTTAAATCTGGTGATGTGTTTGCTCTTTAAAAAACATTTTCAGCTTAAATGAAGTATCTCAAACAACTTTGAATCTGGTGATGTGTTGGCTCTTTAAAAAACATTTTCAGCTTAAATGAAGTATCTCAAACAACTTTGAATCTGGTGATGTGTTTGCTCTTTAAAAAACATTTTCAGCTTAAATGAAGTATCTCAAACAACTTTGAATCTGGTGATGTGTTTGCTCTTTAAAAAAACATTTTCAGCTTAAATGAAGTATCTCAAACAACTTTGAATCTGGTGATGTGTTGGCTCTTTAAAAAACATTTTCAGCTTAAATGAAGTATCTCAAACAACTTTGAATCTGGTGATGTGTTTGGCTCTTTAAAAAAACATTTCAGCTTAAATGAAGTATCTCAAACAACTTTGAATCTGGTGATGTGTTTGCTCTTTAAAAAAACATTTTCAGCTTAAATTAAGTATCTCAAACAACTTTGAATCTGGTGATGTGTTGGCTCTTTAAAAAAACATTTTCAGCTTAAATTGAAGTATCTCAAACAACTTTGAATCTGGTGATGTGTTTGCTCTTTAAAAAACATTTTCAGCTTAAATGAAGTATCTCAAACAACTTTGAATCTGGTGATGTGTTGGCTTTAAAAAAAACATTTTCAGCTTAAATGAAGTATCTCAAACAACTTTGAATCTGGTGATGTGTTTGCTCTTTTAAAAACATTTTCAGCTTAAATGAAGTATCTCAAACAACTTTGAATCTGGTGATGTGTGGCTTTTAAAAAACATTTTCAGCTTAAATGAAGTATCTCAAACAACTTTGAAATCTGGTGTATGTGTTGGCTCTTTAAAAACATTTTCAGCTTAAATGAAGTATCTCAAACAACTTTGAATCTGGTGATGTGTTTGCTCTTTAAAAAACATTTCAGCTTAAATGAAGTATCTCAAAACAACTTTGAATCTGGTGATGTGTTGGCTCTTTAAAAAACATTTTTCAGCTTAAATGAAGTATCTCAAACAACTTTGAATCTGGTGATGTGTTTGCTCTTTAAAAAAACATTTTTCAGCTTAAATGAAGTGATCTCAAACAACTTTGAATCTGGTGATGTGTTGGCTCTTAAAAAACATTTTTCAGCTTAAATGAAGTATCTCAAACAACTTTGAATCTGGTGATGTGTTTGCTCTATTAAAAATCATTTTCAGCTTAAATGAAGTATCTCAAACAACTTTGAATCTGGTGATGTGTTGGCTCTTAAAAAAACATTTTCAGCTTAAATGAAGTATCTCAAACAACTTTGAATCTGGTGATGTGTTTGCTCTTTAAAAACATTTTCAGCTAAATGAAGTATCTCAAAACAACTGTAAATCTGGTGATGTGTTGCTCTTTAAAAAAACATTTTCAGCTTAAAATGAAGTATCTCAAAACAACTTTAATCTGGTGATGTGTTTGCTCTTTTAAAAATCATTTTCAGCTTAAATGAAGTATCTCAAACAACTTTGAATCTGGTGATGTGTTGGCTCTTTAAAAAACATTTTCAGCTTAAATGAAGTATCTCAAACAACTGTGAATCTGGTGATGTGTTGGCTCTTTAAAAAACATTTTCAGCTTAAATGAAGTATCTCAAACAACTTTGAATCTGGTGATGTGTTTGCTCTTAAAAAAACATTTTCAGCTTAAATGAAGTATCTCAAACAACTTTGAATCTGGTGATGTGTTGCTCTTTAAAAAACATTTTCAGCTTAAATGAAGTATCTCAAACAACTTTGAATCTGGTGATGTGTTTGCTCTTTAAAAAACATTTTCAGCGTTAATGAAGTATCTCAAACAACTTTGAATCTGGTGATGTGTTTGCTCTTTAAAAAACATTTTCAGCTTAAATGAAGTATCTCAATCAACTTTTAATCTGGTGATGTGTTTGCTCTTTAAAAAACATTTTCAGCTTAAATGAAGTATCTCAAACAACTTTGAATCTGGTGATGTGTTGGCTCTTTAAAAAACATTTTCAGCTTAAATGAAGTATCTCAAACAACTTTGAATCTGGTGATGTGTTTGCTCTTTAAAAAACATTTTCAGCTTAAATGAAGTATCTCAAACAACTTTGAATCTGGTGATGTGTTGGCTTTAAAAAAACATTTTCAGCTTAAATGAAGTATCTCAAACAACTTTGAATCTGGTGAAGTGTTTGCTCTTTAAAAAACATTTTCAGCTTAAATGAAGTATCTCAAACAACTTTGAATCTGGTGATGTGTTTACTCTTTAAAAAACATTTTCAGCTTAAATGAAGTATCTCAAACAACTTTGAATCTGGTGATGTGTTGGCTCTTTTAAAAACATTTTCAGCTTAAATGAAGTATCTCAAACAACTTTGAATCTGGTGATGTGTTTGCTCTTTAAAAAACATTTTCAGCTTAAATGAAGTATCTCAAACAACTTTGAATCTGGTGATGTGTTTGCTCTTTAAAAAACATTTTCAGCTTAAATAAAGTATCTCAAACAACTTTGAATCTGGTGATATGTTTACTCTTTAAAAAACATTTTCAGCTAAAATGAAGTATCTCATACAACTTTGAATCTGGTGATGTGTTGGCTCTTTAAAAAACATTTTAAGCTTAAATGAAGTATCTCAAACAACTTTGAATCTGGTGATGTGTTGGCTCTTTAAAAAATATTTTCAGCTTAAATGAAGTATCTCAAACAACTTTGAATCTGGTGATGTGTTTGCTCTTTAACAAACATTTTCAGCTTAAATGAAGTATCTCAAACAACTTTGAATCTGGTGATGTGTTGGCTATAAAAAAAACATATTCAGCTTAAATGAAGTATCTCAAACAACTTTGAATCTGGTGATGTGTTTGCTCTTTAAAAAACATTTTCAGCTAAAATGAAGTTTCTCAAACAACTTTGAATCTGGTGATGTGTTTGCTCTTAAAAAAACATTTTCAGCTTTAATGAAGTTTCTCAATCAACTTTGAATCTGGTGATGTGTTGGCTCTTTAAAAATCATTTTCAGCTTAAATGAAGTATCTCAAACAACTTTGAATCTGGTGAGTGTTTGCTCTTTAAAAAACATTTTCAGCTTAAATGAAGTATCTCAAACAACTTTGAATCTGGTGATGTGTTTGCTCTTTAAAAAACATTTTCAGCTTAAATGAAGTATCTCAAACAACTTTAAATCTGGTGATGTGTTTGCTCTTTAAAAAACATAATCAGCTTAAATGAAGTATCTCAAACAACTTTGAATCTGGTGATGTGTTGGCTTTAAAAAAAAACATTTTCTGCTTAAATGAAGTATGTCAAACAATTTTGAATCTGGTGATGTGTTTGCTATTTAAAAAAACATTTTCAGCTTAAATGAAGTATCTCAAACAACTTTGAATCTGGAGATGTGTTTGCTCTTTAAAAAACATTTTCAGCTTAAATGAAGTATCTCAAACAACTTTGAATCTGGTGATGTGTTGGCTTTAAAAAAAACATTTTCAGCTTAAATGAAGTATCTCAAACAACTTTGAATCTGGTGATGTGTTTACTCTTTAAAAAACATTTTTAGCTAAAATGAAGTATCTCAAAAAACTTTGAATCTGGTGATGCGTTGGCTCTTTAAAAAACATTTTCAGCTTAAATGAAGTATCTCAAACAACTTTGAATCTGGTGATGTGTTTGCTCTTTAAAAAACATTTTCAGCGTTAATGAAGTATCTTAAACAACTTTGAATCTGGTGATGTGTTTGCTCTTTAAAAATCATTTTCAGCTTAAATTAAGTATCTCAAACAACTTTGAATCTGGTGATGTGTTTGCTCTTTAAAAATCATTTTCAGCTTAAATGAAGTATCTCAAACAACTTTAAATCTGGTGATGTGTTTGCTCTTTAAAAAACATTTTCAGCTTAAATGAAGTATCTCAAACAACTTTGAATCTGGTGATGTGTTTGCTTAAAAAAAAACATTTTCAGCTTAAATGAAGTATCTCAAACAACTTTGAATCTGGTGATGTGTTTGCACTTTAAAAATCATTTTCAGCTTAAATGAAGTATCTCAAACAACTTTGAATCTGGTGATGTGTTGGCTCTTTAAAAAACATGTTCAGCTTTAATGAAGTATCTCAAACAACTTTGAATCTGGTGATGTGTTTGCTCTTAAAAAATATTTTCAGCTTAAATGAAGTATCTCAAACAACTTTGAATCTGGTGATGTGTTTGCTCTTTAAAAATCATTTTCAGCTTAAATGAAGTATCTCAAACAACTTTGAATCTGGTGATGTGTTGGCTCTTTAAAAAACATGTTCAGCTTAGATGAAGTATCTCAAACAACTTTGAATCTGGTGATGTGTTTGCTCTTTAAAAAACATTTTCAGCTTAAATAAAGTATCTCAAACAACTTTGAATCTGGTGATGTGTTGGCTTTTAAAAAAAACATTTTCAGCTTAAATGAAGTATCTCAAACAATTTTAAATCTGGTGATGTGTTTGCTCTTTAAAAAACATTTTCAGCTTAAATGAAGTATCTCAAACAACTTTGAATCTGGTGATGTGTTGGCTTTAAAAAAAAACATTTTCAGCTTAAATTTTGTATCTCAAACAACTTTGAATCTGGTGATGTGTTTGCTATTTAAAAAACATTTTCAGCTTAAATGAAGTATCTCAAACAACTGTAAATCTGGTGATGTGTTTGCTCTTTAAAAAACATTTTCAGCTTAAATGAAGTATCTCAAACAACTTTAAATCTGGTGGTGTGTTGGCTCTTTAAAAAACATTTTCAGCTTAAATGAAGTATCTCAAACAACTTTGAAGCTGGTGATGTGTTGGCTTTAAAAAAAACATATTCAGCTTAAATGAAGTATCTCAAACAACTTTGAAGCTGGTGATGTGTTTACTCTTTAAAAAACATTTTTAGCTAAAATGAAGTATCTCAAACAACTTTGAATCTGGTGATGTGTTGGCTCTTTAAAAAACATTTTCAGCTTAAATGAAGTATCTCAAACAATTTTGAATCTGATGATGTGTTTGCTCTTTGAAAAACATTTTCAGCTTAAATGAAGTATCTCAAACAACTTTCAATCTGGTGATGTGTTGGCTTTAAAAAAAAATATTTTCAGCTTAAATGAAGTATCTCAAACAACTTTGAATCTGGTGATGTGTTTGCTCTTTAACAAACATTTTCAGCTTAAATGAAGTATCTCAAACAACTTTGAATCTGGTGATGTGTTGGCTATAAAAAAAAACATATTCAGCTTAAATGAAGTATCTCAAACAACTTTGAATCTGGTGATGTGTTTGCTCTTTAAAAAACATTTTCAGCTTTAATGAAGTTTCTCAATCAACTTTGAATCTGGTGATGTGTTGGCTCTTTAAGAATCATTTTCAGCTTAAATGAAGTATCTCAAACAACTTTGAATCTGGTGAGTGTTTGCTCTTTAAAAAACATTTTCAGCTTAAATGAAGTATCTCAAACAACTTTGAATCTGGTGATGTGTTTGCTCTTTAAAAAACATTTTCAGTTTAAATGAAGTATCTCAAACAACTTTAAATCTGGTGATGTGTTTGCTCTTTAAAAAACATTTTCAGCTTACATAAAGTATCTCAAACAACTTTGAATCTGGTGATGTGTTGGCTTTAAAAAAAAACATTTTCTGCTTAAATGAAGTATGTCAAACAATTTTGAATCTGGTGATGTGTTTGCTATTTAAAAAAACATTTTCAGCTTAAATGAAGTATCTCAAACAACTGTAAATCTGGTGATGTGTTTGCTCTTTAAAAAACATATTCAGCTTAAATGAAGTATCTCAAACAACTTTGAATCTGGTGATGTGTTGGCTTTAAAAAAAAACATTTTCTGCTTAAATGAAGTATGTCAAACAATTTTGAATCTGGTGATGTGTTTGCTATTTAAAAAAACATTTTCAGCTTAAATGAAGTATCTCAAACAACTGTAAATCTGGTGATGTGTTTGCTCTTTAAAAAACATTTTCAGCTTAAATGAAGTATCTCAAACAACTTTGAATCTGGTGGTATGTTGGCTCTTTAAAAAACATTTTCAGCTTAAATGAAGTATCTCAAACAACTTTGAATCTGGTGATGTGTTTGCTCTTTAAAAAACATTTTCAGCTTGAATGAAGTATCTCAAACAACTTTGAATCTGGTGATGTGTTGGCTTTAAAAAAACATTTTCAGCTTAAATGAAGTATCTCAAACAACTTTGAATCTGGTGATGTGTTTACTCTTTAAAAAACATTTTTAGCTAAAATGAAGTATCTCAAAAAACTTTGAATCTGGTGATGCGTTGGCTCTTTAAAAAACATTTTCAGCTTAAATGAAGTATCTCAAACAACTTTGAATCTGGTGATGTGTTTGCTCTTTAAAAAACATTTTCAGCTTAAATGAAGTATCTCAAACAACTTTGAATCTGGTGATGTGTTTGCTTAAAAAAAAACATTTTCAGCTTAAATGAAGTATCTCAAACAACTTTGAATCTGGTGATGTGTTTGCACTTTAAAAATCATTTTCAGCTTAAATGAAGTATCTCAAACAACTTTTAATCTGGTGATGTGTTGGCTCTTTAAAAAACATGTTCAGCTTTAATGAAGTATCTCAAACAACTTTGAATCTGGTGATGTGTTTGCTCTTAAAAAATATTTTCAGCTTAAATGAAGTATCTCAAACAACTTTGAATCTGGTGATGTGTTTGCTCTTTAAAAAACATTTTCAGCTTAAATGAAGTATCTCAATCAACTTTTAATCTGGTGATGTGTTGGCTCTTTAAAAATCATTTTCAGCTTAAATGAAGTATCTCAAACAACTTTGAATCTGGTGATGTGTTTGCTCTTTAAAAAACATTTTCAGCTTAAATGAAGTATCTCAATCAACTTTTAATTGGGTGATGTGTTGGCTCTTTAAAAAACATTTTCAGCTTAAATGAAGTATCTCAAACAACTTTGAATCTGGTGATGTGTTTGCTCTTTAAAAAACATTTTCAGCTTAAATAAAGTATCTCAAACAACTTTGAATCTGGTGATGTGTTGGCTTTAAAAAAAACATTTTCAGCTTAAATGAAGTATCTCAAACAATTTTGAATCTGGTGATGTGTTTGCTCTTTAAAAAACATTTTCAGCTTAAATGAAGTATCTCACACAACTTTGAATCTGGTGATGTGTTGGCTTTAAAAAAAACATTTTCAGCTTAAATGAAGTATCTCAAACAACTTTGAATCTGGTGATGTGTTTGCTATTTAAAAAACATTTTCAGCTTAAATGAAGTATCTCAGACAACTGTAAATCTGGTGATGTGTTTGCTCTTTAAAAAACATTTTCAGCTTAAATGAAGTATCTCAAACAACTTGAAAGCTGGTGGTGTGTTGGCTCTTTAAAAAACATTTTCAGCTTAAATGAAGTATCTCAAACAACTTTGAATCTGGTGATGTGTTGGCTCTTTAAAAAACATGTTCAGCTAAAATGAAGTATCTCAAAAAACTTTGAATCTGGTGATGTGTTGGCTCTTTAAAAAAACATTTTCAGCTTAAATGAAGTATCTCAAACAACTTTGAATCTGGTGATGTGTTTGCTCTTTAAAAATCATTTTCAGCTTAAATGAAGTATCTCAAACAACTTTGAATCTGGTGATGTGTTGGCTCTTTAAAAAACATTTTCAGCTTAAATGAAGTATCTCAAACAACTTTGAATCTGGTGATGTGTTTGCTCTTTAAAAAACATTTTCAGCGTAAATGAAGTATCTCAAACAACTTTGAATCTGGTGATGTGTTGGCTTTAAAAAAAACATTTTCAGCTTAAATGAAGTATCTCAATCAATTTTTAATCTGGTGATGTGTTGGCTCTTTAAAAAACATTTTCAGCTTAAATGAAGTATCTCAAACAACTTTGAATCTGGTGATGTGTTGGCTCTTTAAAAAACATTTTCAGCTTAAATGAAGTATCTAAAACAACTTTGAATCTGGTGATGTGTTTGCTCTTTAAAAAACATTTTCAGCTTAAATGAAGTATCTCAATCAACTTTTAATCTGGTGATGTGTTTGCTCCTTAAAAATCATTTTCAGCTTAAATGAAGTATCTCAAACAACTTTAAATCTGGTGATGTGTTTGCTCTTTAAAAAACATTTTCAGCTTACATAAAGTATCTCAAACAACTTTGAATCTGGTGATGTGTTGGCTTAAAAAAATCATTTTCAGCTTAAATGAAGTATCTCAAACAATTTTGAATCTGGTGATGAGTTTGCTCTTTAAAAAACATTTTCAGCTTAAATGAAGTATCTCAAACAACTTTGAATCTGGTGATGTGTTGGCTTTAAAAAAAAACCTTATTAGCTTAAATGAAGTATCTCAAACAACTTTGAATCTGGTGAAGTGTTTGCTATTTAAAAAACATTTTCAGCTTAAATGAAGTATCTCAAACAACTTTGAATCTGGTGATGTGTTGGCTCTTTAAAAAACATTTTCAGCTTAAATGAAGTATCTCAAACAACTTTGAATCTGGTGATGTGTTGGCTCTTTAAAAAACATTTTCAGCTTAATTGAAGTATCTCAAACAACTTTGAATCTGGTGATGTGTTTGCTCTTTAAAAATCATTTTCAGCTTAAATGAAGTATCTCAAACAATTTTGAATCTGGTGATGTGTTTGCTCTTTAAAAACATTTTCAGCTTAAATGAAGTATCTCAAACAACTTTGAATCTGGTGATGTGTTGGCTTTAAAAAAAAACATTTTCAGCTTAAATGAAGTATCTCAAACAACTTTGAATCTGGTGAAGTGTTTGCTATTTAAAAAACATTTTCAGCTTAAATGAAGAATCTCAAACAACTTTAAATCTGGTGATTTGTTTACTCTTTAAAAAACATTTTCAGCTTAACTGAAGTATCTCAAACAACTTTGAATCTGGTGATGTGTTGGCTCTTTAAAAAACATTTTCAGCTTAAATGAAGTATCTCAAACAACTTTGAATCTGGTGATGTGTTTGCTCTTTAAAAAAACATTTTCAGCTTAAATGAAGTATCTCAAACAACTTTGAATCTGGTGATGTGTTGGCTTTAAAAAAAACATTTTCAGCTTAAATGAAGTATCTCAAACAACTTTGAATCTGGTGATGTGTTTACTTTTTAAAAAACATTTTCAGCTAAAATGAAGTATCTCAAACAACTTTGAATCTGGTGATGTGTTGGCTCTTTAAAAAACATTTTCAGCTTAAATGAAGTATCTCAAACAACTTTGAATCTGGTGATGTGTTTGCTCTTTAAAAAACATTTTCAGCTTAAATGAAGTATCTCAAACAACTTTGAATCTGGTGATGTGTTTGCTCTTTAAAAATCATTTTCAGCTTAAATGAAGTTAAATTGAATAAAACTTGTGTATTCCAGCGGGAATGGGGCAGATACCAGCTTTCACCATGCCACTGAGCATGTCCGGAATGACTTTACCTGGAATGTCTGCGTCGTTGCCGGGAGTAACCATGTCAGGAGCACCCACATCAATGCCAGCAATTGGCCTCTCGGGCGTTCCTTCAACGTTACCAAACTTTTCCATGGCAGGGCAAGCCCTGGTGGGTATGTAATCTTCGAAACCTCTGTCATTTGATTGTCAGCAATTGATTATTTGATTGTCAACATTGTGTAGTAATGGCTGCACAACGGACAAAAGGCGCTCACAAAATCTCACCATGAGCATGTTGTCCTCCGGCGAGCAAATAAAGGAAGGAAGTGTTGTCCCTGATAAGCGTGTGCAGACTGCTTAGGCTAATCTTGGACTACACTTCAAGCACATGCATTAAACCCGGGTTTCCCGCTCAGAGGCTCTCATGTAAATTATAACTTTGTATCCGCATTTTTAAAAGTGCTATAGCCTATAAATGTTGTTTTGCATAAACTTATGTTAACCCCATTCAAAAACACAATTTGTATGAAATCAAATTTATTTTGGAATGAGCTTGTAGATACCATTTGCATCAAAATGATGCTTGGCAGAAATTTGAAGAATTCAAAAGTGAGAACATTACAAAATGCTGACATTAAAAATCAGGATTCTGGTTCAGTTGAACTCTCTGGTCCTTATTTTCTGTTTGGTGTTTCAGGGACTATGATTCCCACCACTTCATCAAGTCAGGGGCCACAACTCCAGGCAACAAAAGGGGCACAATTCAGCTCAGTTCAAGGGACATCACTCTCAGCAAACCCAGTTTTAGCACCCCAAACTTCAGAACCAATTATTGCAACTAAAACAAATTCAACAGAGGCTGCGCCGGCAACATAATTTTGAAACACTTAGAATTTAGATTAATTTAATCATCAATATAAAATTATCATTTGAAGAACTATTGTATTTATTACTTTATTTTCTTCTCTTTGCGTTACTGTTCATAGAAGAAATCATAAACTTATCCATGCTATGTTTTAAATAACTAATATTTTAGATGTTCTGTTTTCAAACGGTTGTAGCAGTTATAGCAGGTGTTTATATTTAAGTCTTGTTCTGGGAGAATTGGGCTAAATGCATGTGTCTTAAGAGTTTCTTTCCTGATTATCCTGTAGTGTCTGCACAGGCTTATCAGGGACGACACTCTCTGCCTAAACAGAATGTTCAGTTAGACATTTCTGCATTTAAGCGTTAAATTCCATAAATCGAGAATTGTTGTCTCTGATTAGCCTATGCAGACTGTACAGGCTAATCTGGGGCAACACTATGAACATGCATTAAGCACAATTTTCCCAGAAGGAGGCCCATATGTGCAACGACGTTTGAAGTGGCAATTAAATGTCAGAAAGTGAATGTGTTTGTTGAGATAGACTGTTTAAATTTATCAACTGTATTTGTTGGACACTGTATTTATGTTTATAACGTCATTGAAACATAACCATGCGCTTTTGTTAAAGAGTTACTGCTAAATGACTTTATTGTTGTTTGTATTGAATATATAATTTTTAGAAATGGCCGATTTATAAAGAATCAACATTATAACAGCACACCATTTCTTAAGATTTTTGTCATGATATGGTTATGATTGTTATTAGAAAAACTATTATTTTGTTCCTGCTTTATGAAAGGCCTTCTGACAAATATCATGTACCACAGAAATGTGTTATTTATGAAAATATGAACACTATTATTTCCCTGAAGATTTCAAACCAGCTAATATATAAATTCACGAGGTCTGGTTTTGTTTTTACTTGCGAATACACTATATGTTACAGTTGCAATACAAATTCTATTGAAAACCAGGGCTAAAAAAGACACAAGACAGTCTAAAAAGCAAACCAATGTGCTTCGTTGACCTTCTCCCACTCAATAACAAAGTGAAAATGACTATATGCAACCAGTAGAAAACCAGTTGAAGCCTTTAACACTTTCCCTCATAAGAATCAAAGTGAAAATGGCTTTTGCAAACAGCATAAAACCAGAACAGCCTGCGATTAAATCGCGGTCTGTTCAGGTTTTATGCTGTTTGCTGCTCATCAGTATCTAATGAATTGAGATGAAGCATTTAAAACTTGCATTTAGTAAGAAAGCTCTTTGATGAAATTTAACATTTAAGGGACTACAAATGCGTAACAAAACGTATCTATGTGGTAAAGGGTTGAGTTTGATATTTAAAGGGACTACAAATGTATCAACATGCGTATCGTAGCGGTAAAGGTTTTAAGCTGATATCTGTAAGCAGTGTTCTCTGGAAGCATGGGAAGCCAGCAATTTCACCAGTTACAAAAAATCTTGGCACAGACTAATTTCCCCCCAAAATAAATTAATTAAAAACAGCGCAAAACACGCCAGGTCTAGTTCTTAGTCACTGGTTTCTTTCAAATTATAACTGGCTACATGTACTAATTTTTTTTATGAAGAACACTGCTGTAAACCATATTAAAAAGGACAAAACACACTACACTTATGTCAATACATGGTAGCGCAGGTTTGTTTGTAAACAATAGCCAGGTGGCATAAACCATATACCGCAAGAATAGCTGACCAGCGAGAATACCGAGTTTGAGTAGGAGTGGACCCTTAAAACATGTCCAGTCATTCTGTAAACTGATTTTATGAAAGCATTTGTCTTATCAAATATATATTTTATGACCAGTTGCATTCTATGCCCCCCTCCGAAGAAGAGGGGGTATATTGTTTTGCACATGTCGGTCCGTCCGTTCGTCCGTCAGTATGTCCGTCCGTCCACCAGATTGTTTCCGGATGATAACTCAAGAACGCTTATACCGAGGTTCATGAAACTTCATAGGTAAATTGATCACGACTGGCAGATGACCCCTATTGATTTTGAGGTCAAGGTCACAGTGACTCGTTCTTGGGTGCAGTTAAGGACCACATTTGCAGATTATATTATGTAATGGTGTCGTTTGGTGTCCGTCTCCACCAGAGGGTTTCCGGATGATAACTCAATCACGCTTACGCCTAGGTTCATGAAACTTCATAGGGACATTGATCATGACTGGCCGATGATCCCTATTGATTTTCAGGTCACTAGGTCAAAGGTCAAGGTCACAGTGACTTGCAATAGTAAAATGGTTTCTGGCTGATTACTCAACAATACTTACGCCTAGGATAATGAAACTTTACAGGTGCATTGATCATGACTGGCAGATGACCCCTATTGATTTTCATGTAACTAGGTCAAAGGTCAAGGTGACAGTTACTTGAAACAGTAAAATGGTTTCAGGATGATTACTCAATAATGCTTACGCCCAGGATCTTGAAACTTCATAGGGACATTGATCATGACTGGCAGATGACCCCTATTAACTTTCAGGTCACTAGGTCAAAGGTCAAGGTCACAGTGACTCGAAAGATTAAAATGGTTTCCGGATTATAACTCAAGAATGCTTATGCATAGGATCATAAAACTTCATAGGTACATTGATCATGACTGGCAGATGTTCCTATTGATTTTCAGGTCACTAGATCAAAGGTAAAGGTCACATTGACTCGAAATAGTAGAATGATTTCCGGATGATAACTCAAGAACGCTTAAGCCTGGAATCAGGAAACTTCATAGGGACATTGGTCATGACTGACAAATTACCCCTAATAATTTTCAGATCACTAGGTCAAAGGTCAAGGTCACAATGACTTGAAACAGTAAAATGGTTTCTGGATGATAACTCACAAATGCTTAGGGTAAGAATCAGGAAAGTTCATGGGGATATTGCTCATGACGACAGACTACCCCTACTGATGTTCAGGTCAAAGTTCAAGGTCACAGTGACCAGAAGCAGTAAAATGTTTTCCGGATGATAACTCAAGAATGCTAAGCCTAGGATCATGAAACTTCATTGAAGTATTGGTCATGTCTGTCAAACGATCCCTATTGATTTTTAGGTGACTAGGTCAAAGGGCAAGGTCACAGTGATCTGAAACAGTAAAATCGTTTCTCATACACATATTTTTATAACTTCTCATTGTAACTTAATGCTTCCATTATACATAATTGATAAACATATGTACACTTATGACTTGTCTTTATTTAATATCTCAAAAATATCTCTTTCTGAGAAAACTGCATGGCGTAAAGTTTTCGCTTTATTATCCCCCGCCAGTGGCGAAGGGATATTGTTTTGGCGTTGTCCGTCCGGCTGTCCGTCCGTCTGTGTGTGCGTCCGGCACTTTTGTGTCCGGAGCCATATCTTGGAAGTGCTTTGGGGGATTTTATTGAAACTAAGTATGAGTATATATATGCATAAGAGGATGATGCACGCCAAATGGCATTGTACACCATCTGTTAAAAACAGAGTTATGGCCCTTTGTATTTTGAAAAAAATGCTTTTTACTATAGGCACTTTTGTGTCAGGAGCCATATCTTGGAAGTGCTTTGGCGTATTTCATTGAAACTTCGTATGAGTATATATATGCAGAAGAGGTGTACACCATCTGATAATAACAGAGTTATGGCCCTTTGTATCTTCAAAAAAATGCTTTTTTGAGTGCTAAATATAACACTTTTGTGTCCAGAAGCATATTGACGAGGGATATCAATTCAACGAATTTGCTTGTTGTATTTTTCTTTTAAATGGAGTCTCTTCTAAACGAAAATCCATTTCACGTGGAAAGTGTTGTCTCTGGTCAGCCTGTGCAGACATGCACACACCTCCTCCCCCCCCCCCCCACCAGTTTTCCCGGAATGAAGCTCATATTAACAAGAGAGTATTATTAGACAGCATGTTTCAATGACAGTGTGTTCGTTGTACATAGAGAATACTAGGTTAGCGTTGAATAGAGAGAAGTTTATACTGCGAGGCTTAGAACGCCAGGAGCGCGAGCCTTGGAGAGCACTTTCGGTGTTCAAGCTGAGCAACATAAACTTCTCTCTATTCAATGCTAATCCTAGTATTCTATTTATCCCATTGCATTTTTACTAAACAAGAAAAATAACAACAAATGTCGCATGATTGGAAACGTCAAAAACAATGAAACACAGCGAACAATTGTTTTTTATCAATGACGTCATGTGTCCGTGCACGCAACAGGTTTATCAAAAAAAGGTGGGATAGAGGCTAGTCTATTCCATGGGGTGTTATACCGTCAATGTTGCGGTGAAGATGGCATAAATTAATATTATTTGAAAGGCATTAATGCGTTTAACCTTTTAAATACAATTGTATTCTATATTTAATTTGTCTCGTGTTGCTTTTGTAAAAACAATTACTAAAAATATAACTTGAAGTTCATAACAAACATGTCGCAAGGCAGGTTATAGACATAAACAATGATGCCCAAGCAAGTAAAACTCACGGCCTTTTTGTTCAAAAGTCGATCTTAAAACAAGTAGGAACAAATAGTGTCACAAAAAGTTTTGTAAATACCTTAACAATGTATGAACTTTATAATGCCCATCGGATTTTAAAAATGCCAAAATAGAAAAAATAATTTTCTAGTAAAGTAAAATGTCAAATCGGTCGCCATACTACTACATGTATTACACAATTGGTTGTGTACACTGTCCATGTAAAACATGCACCAACTTATTGAATTAAAATTTGAGTAGTACAAACATGCGCCTTATTAAATACATGAATTAACATTTGCCTTATCAAATACATGATTTAGTACGTAATGAAAATTATTCACATCAATCTATCACTCATCAACTTTTTGGGCTCAACTTTGGTTGGTCAGATGCCAATTTTGAACTCGAGTCAAGTACTGGGGTTGATGAAATAATCGAGTTCATTTCCTGCTTTTCACTGAGTTCAGCTCTCTGGAACACCAGGTCTGGGTCTTCCCTGCATTCGGGGTGCTGGAATATAGTCCACTGTTGAAGGCTACCTTCCACATCGGTCTGCAGATCGAATCGGTCCACCCGCCATCTGGAGAAATATGTATGAGACTCGCCCTGAGAAAATAGGTTTTAATGCATATGTGTATGTGTCGCCCCAGATTTGCCTTTGAGGTCAGCATAAACTAATCAGGGAAGACACTCTTAGCTTTTATTGTATTTTTGGTTTAAAGAAAACTAAAAAGTCTAGAGAATTGGATTGCAAGTCCAGAGCTCGACAAAGTTTATCAGGCTCTCCATTTGGACCCATTTGGAGTTCTGAAGTGAAAAGATAAAACTACAAGGGCTCTGATATGCTTTATAACCAAGTATCAGAACAATTTCAGAACAATGATTTCAATTATAACATTTGGAAACAAATATTTTCGCAATCAAAAAAGAGAGCTTAATTTGATTTTTGCACTGCGGACCGGTATTTCTTTTAAGGTTGTTCATTAGGTAAGTTCAACAGAAATAATAGAGTTTTCTTCAGAGATAGATCAGTAAGTATGGTGTCTACATCTGACAAGTATATGCAGAAGTAATGGTAACTACATTTTACTACATCAGTCATCAAAATAGCAGTTTGACAAATAAAGCCAGAATTCTTCTATTATAATGTTAGACGAAGAAAAGCGTTACAAGCCAGCCTTTATAAAACCAAGAATCAGAGCAGGCCCCAAAGAAAATGTACCCATGCAGGGTAGGGTGCTCCCAAAAGTATGCAAGTATCTGGTTATTGTTCTCCAACCCTCCATTACATGATGCTAGTTAGAGAAAAGCAGCTGTACACAAAATTTTGACTGAAAATAACAAGATTTAGGACTTGCCCAATGCTTTCAATGTTTCAAATTTAAGCTGTATTGAAGATAATGCATATGATAGTAGACATCAACCAATTTTGCTTATCGTAATGTAGCAAAAACCCTAGTACTTTACCAATCATTTTCTTGTGGATTTTGAAAATGTTATCTGTAATAATTCATAAAAAGCAATATAATTGCCTATACTGTTATAATTACTCATTATTGTATAAATGATTGTTTAGAGAGCACCCTAATGCAGGGTAGACAGACTTTTGCTATTGTAAAAGGTTAATCATAGAAAAGACTATTACAAGGAATACATGAGCCTATCTCTGCGAAAACAGGGCTTAATGCATGTGCATAGTGTTTCCCAGATTAGCCTATGCAGTCTGCACAGGCTAATCAGGGACAACATTTAAGCTTTTATGGTATTTTTCCTTCAAAGAATGGCTCTTCTTAGTAAAATTCCAGTTGAGGCGGAAAGTGTCATGCCTGATAAGCCTGTAATGTCCCCGCAGGCTAATCTGGGATGACACTTGCACTACATGTATTAACCTTTTCCCAATCAGAGCCAAAGTAGCAATGGCTATGCGCAAACTGCATAAAACCAGAACAGCCTGCAAGTAACTCGCAGTCTGTTAAGGTTTAATGCTGTTTGCTTCTCATCAGTATCTAAGGGTTGAAAATAAAGCCTTTAAAACTTGAATATAGTAAGCAAAGTCTTTAAAACAATACTTATCTAAGGGTTGAAGGGTTAAATCACATTGTCCCAGAGTGAGGCTTAAATGTTGTTGTTTTTTTGTCATGCCAGCGATTTTTTCCTTCTTTATAAAGTACCGGTAAACGGCACTTTCCCAATTACGAAAAAACTACAAATTTCACAATTGCTGTCCAAAAAATCCCAATTTAAGGTAAAAAAAAAAATAATAATAATTTTTTATTTTTTTTTGGAAAATGCAACATTTTTTTGTTTCCCTATGCAGCTCTATGGTTTGAACCTTGGTAAATATAATATTGACAGCCTGAAAATACTTAGTTATCAATTTTAAAGTATTTGGGAGCATAAAATCAAATACACCAATTTCCCAATTTGAGGGTTTCAGGACTCGATTCTTCCCAATTTTCAGGCTTTCACGACTCAATTTTTCCCAATTGGACCTTTACGGGTACTTTTCCGAATTGGACAAAAAAATTGCTGCACGCTATGCGCTCAAACTCACTGTTGTTTGCCAGTATCCGTGTTGTCGTGCAGGGAACACCAACTGTAGACCGAGGCTGGCTTCACGGCACCTTGCACTGGCAGATAAATCTGAAAAGATAAACCTGAACATGTGTCCATGTCTAGACATAACTGTGTAATTACGTTTTCTCTTTGGTTATCATGTTTTATTGGCTTAATTCACACTACATTGATATTGTCTTTCATTGTATACCCAACGATTATCAGATTGAAATACCTTTTTTGGTCTAAAATACAGAAGACCAGGGCTCGTATTCACAAACCCATTTTAAGACTTAAGAATAAAGAAAAGCCTGTGAACCAAGAAAAATACGTTCAGTGTTTGACTACATCCAGACACCCAGTGTCGTTTATGTCCTTAACAGAATAAATGAGACATAGACATTTAATGTCAAGGTTGACTAAAAACTAACACAATTTTTGAATATCCAAATTAAAGAATATTTATTATTCTCAGATGTCTACGAATTGGTTGGCAATCACAAGCCATGATCGAAATTTCTATTTCTGCTGTAAACTGATGGAGAAACTGGACTTTTCCATTAATGTAAACTTCATAATGACCTCATGATAGCATGTAAATATTCAAA
Organism: Dreissena polymorpha; assembly: GCF_020536995.1. Lineage (NCBI taxonomy): Eukaryota > Metazoa > Mollusca > Bivalvia > Myida > Dreissenidae > Dreissena > Dreissena polymorpha. Next base: position 39,502,216 of record NC_068364.1, read on the forward strand.
GCGTTCAATAAATAGGTTTAAAGTAAACAAAACTAGATACCCTGATTTGTTTGTCTGTGCGCCTGTGGAAGGGGTTACTAGCTTGAAAGCCTCTCAATTTCACTGGAACGCCTAGCACGTCGTTCAGGTTAGGGTAACCTTGCAGCATGCGCATCGACTCCAGAGTGTACTCTGTATTCTTGTTATGATCTGAAATGCACAAGAAATACCAGTAAGTCTGGCTCTGGGAAAACTTGTCTTCATGCATGTGCTTAACGTGTCCTCTCAGATTAGCCTGAGCTGTCAGCACAGCCTTATTAGGGAATGACTTTCCACCAAAACTGGATTTTTGCGAAAAAGATACTTTTTTAATCGAAGAAAACAACAAACAAACATAAAAGCGGATAGCTGCCAGGGCTAGTCTGGGCCAACACTTAAGGCACATCATTCAAAGCTCCAGATAAGGTTTTGTGAAATTCTTAAATTACTACCAGATTTTCAAAAAGAATTCTTAACTCTGAAATTTTATTCTTAACGTTACTACTAAGTTTTGGAAAATAATTCTTATTTTTTCTAAATGACCTAAAAATAAATAATAATGGTTATTTTCATGCAAAAAAAATCAAAATAAACATACTAGCAACTTAAATATTTATACGTGTTCAACAGTGTCTTTTCAGTATTATACAATTTTATTTTTCCAATACCTTCATATGCCCAAACTGTGTTTAGATTGCATGCCTTAGATGAATTTTTAAATCTTTCACATTTAAAACAAACGGGTCTCCCTTTCAATCTTTTCAACGATTAGCCACGGGACTTGTCCCTTCCACTCGTTCAATGGTTTTTTATTGTGTTTAAGTTTGGATCCGTCGTGTCGCGTTTTTGTTTAGCTTTTCCGACTGTGTTGGCAACTGAACATACAACATCGTATAAGATCTTTTCTATAATGTCTTTCTAATCATTTAACTTCGGCTCACTTTGCGTACAATATGTTAAAAGCGTGTTTTTGGACGCTTTGCAGCTTTTAAGGACGCTCTCTGGGCGCTGCCATTGTTTTTTGACAGATTAGATAGACTTTATACGCCGCTTTAATTGGAAAAAATGCGCTTTGTTAAACAAACCCGATAACCATTCTATATAAGCACCGAAAAGATCTTTAATACGCGAAAAGAACTCAATAAAAATCAATACGAACCGATGTAAAAATAATATTCGTAACTTGATTTTGTAATTCTTTATTCTACGACAAGATTTTAAAATAAATACGTAACGGACTTAAAAATAATTTGTAATTACGAAAATATGATTCTTATCTGGAGCTCTGTCATTAACCCTTTCCCACTCAGAAGCGAAGTAAAAATGGCTTTTGAAACCAGCATAAACCCAAAACAGCTAGCGAGTAACTTGCAGTCTGTTCAGGTTTGATGCTGTTTGCTTCTCGTCAGTATCTAAGGGTTGAAAATGAAGCCTTTAAAACTTGAATATAGTAAGAAGTCTTTAAAACAATACTTATCTAAGAGTTGAATGGTTAACTCTTTCAGTGCTGGAACCGAATTTTGAAGGCCTTTGCAAACAGTTTGGATCCAGATGAGACGCCACAAAATGTGGCGTCTCATCAGGATCCAAACTGTTTGCTATTCTGATTGTATTCTTTGAAAAAAATCAAAGAAAATGCTCATTTTAGAAATTCAGCAGACGACATTTTAGCAGACGACCAATTTCATGAAAAGGGTTAAATCCCATTTTCCAAGAGGCTTAAATGTTGTTGTTGTTTTTGTCACGCTATGAGCTCAAACTCACTGTTGTTTGCCAGTATCCGTGTTGTCGTGCAGGGAACACCAACTGTAGACCGAGGCTGGCTTCACGGCACCTTGCACTGGCAGATAGATCTGAAAAGATAAACCTGAACATGTGTCCATGTCTAAACATAACCGTGTAATTACGTTTTCTCTTACACAGTTGGGTTATTCAGGGACGACAGTTTCAGCTTTTATGGAATTTTTCGTTTAAATGATATCTCTTCTTAGCGAGAATCCAGTTTAGGCGGAAAGTGTTGTCCTGGATTAGCCTGTGCGGACAGCAAAGGCTAATCTGGGACGACACTTTACACACATGCATTAAGCCCTGTTTTCCTAGAGCATGGCATGTATGAAATCATATCATTTTATCAAGACAACATTTAGAATTAAAATCACTAGTAAACATCATTTCCAATACATGCCAATAATAATATACGTGTTAGAACCACCATCTAAGCTTTGTTTTTGGCTTATAGACTACAAAAATTGTCAATACTTTTAAAAGAACTGACTTAGGAATTAGCCTTAACGTCGATGCAGTATCTCTGGACTAGCTGCATGTCGAAGGCGATAGGCTCGATGTAGTAACGGTGATTGTCCCACTCACACTTGATCAGGCCGGCGGATGAGAGAAATTACTGGGCTTTCGTCAACTTTTGAATTTGAAAAAAAAGACGTTGGAAAATCCTCATTTCCTGGGCTCAGTTTTTTGAAATTTTCACATTTTTGTGTTACCGTACCAAGTATTCCTTGCAGAAGTATGCCCCGAAATGTTAATTTTACAAGTTGGTGTGCGTTATTCATTGATACAACGCTAGTCTGACTGCTAATTTGCGATCAATTCATTGTGAAATCGTAAATTGTCATGATGGTCGCCATGCTTGTTGTTGTTGAATACTCTCTTTTCACGAGAAACCCCGGGAAAACGCGCCGTAGCCACAGTAGAATTTACTACCCACAAGAAACTCGTCCAGTCTGGTTCCCAGCTCGCAGAGCCTGGTTCCCGCCGTCAAAATAGCGAATGCTACAGCGGGTACGACTACGGGGGGAGTTTGTGCTGATGATTTTTTCGAACACTATGATCGTGTTTTTTATGTTTGCTTAGTATGTGTGACCTACAGCATGTATTTGCTGATTGTGCAAATAAACTGAAACTGCAACCATGAAATTACTCTTTCACACTGTATGCGAGTCCGGGAAACCCTTTCTTCTTCTGATACAGCACTCCTTCTCAATAGAAGAGTTTGTGCTGGTGCCTATTGGTTAAGGGGTGAACACTATACAAAGGTTTTCCAGATACGGATAACTAAATTCATGCTTGACACAGGCCCGGATCTGGAATGATTGAATCCATTGATCTGGTTTGCCTTTGATAGTGCGGATAAGAGAATCTTAAACTCTCGGGACTTACGGTCCCTCTAAAATGGCCACCTGGTGACACAGAATATTCGCTTCGCAAATAACCGTCTTCGGCCTTCGGCCTCGGCAGGTGCTCAGTTGTTAGTTAGTTTAAAATGATTTCCTGTGTGCTCCTGATATTGGAAGGACATGTTTGTTGTGAGGACTCGAGTAGAATACGAGTGGCTTGCGCTTGCCTTCATCAGTTGATTGGCCGTGGTGAGAAACGTGGGAGACGTTGTGTGCTCTAATATGCGCGTTTGAGTTTGAGTTTGCATTAAAGATTTATACATAGAAATCTTGGCAAAAGTTTGTTGGCAAACAAATGCAAATATACTAGACTTTAATGGGATCCAACATATCTGATTAAAGTGACACTGTATCTGATATCCACGACTGAGTCATTGTTCCCAGCTGACATGTCTGTGGTCAGTTGTCAAAACGAACGTATGATTGATATTCCAATGCATTATTTTTCTCTTTTTTAGTATGATATTGTTTTAGTATGGTGATGCTGCATTAACACATATAAGTGTATTTGAAGTGAAAACACCAAAAATAAGCAACGATTGCGATAGACACCTATAAACTGTTAGATTCCCATAACATCGCTTTAAATAAATAAAAGATTTGCAATGTTTTGTATACACGTGTATTAGTTGCAAATAATTCAACTCACAGGCAGCTACTGACCAAGCGGTAAACTAATGTCTAATGAAAGCATTCAAGAATTTTGTCACCGCTGTGATATCTAATCAAGCTAATCAGTGACGACACTTTCCGCTTTTATGAGCCTAGTTTTCCCAACACGAGACTCATGTAATTTAATTTCTTACATATAATGTGCATATATACTTCTCAACTGAATAACTTTTATATAAACGCAAAAGAAGAAACTCACAAATTGATGACGATAATCCACATGAGCTCTTTATTGACTTGAAACATCATTTGTTTTTCCACTGTGAATGATGAACGTTTGCAGGCTGAAAGAGACATGTGACTGGGCGTGCCTGTTTATTGTTTGGAACCCGGCTGTGTAAATAATAACGAGACGCGACCGAGACGCATCCACCGGGCAGCCGCATGGGGTTCCTTGTATGGGAAACGAATGGGAAACGGGATTGCCCATTGCACATGCGCGTATGGCTGGTTTTCCTTGTGGTTTTCCTTGTGGTTTTCCTTGTGGTTTTCCTTGTGGTTTTCCTTGTGGTTTTCCTTGTGGTTTTCCTTGTGGTTTTCCTTGTGGTTTTCCTTGTGGTTTTCCTTGTGGTTTTCCTTGTGTGGTTTTCCTTGTGGTTTTCCTTGTGGTTTTCCTTGTGGTTTTCCTTGTGGTTTTCCTTGTGGTTTTCCTTGTGGTTTTGCCTGGTTAATTATGGTTATTTATGCTAATTAAGGGTGAACATACACTAACATATTCCTCTCACTTGAGGGCTGTGTATTATAAATATGAAGTTGAGGCCGAACGCGATTGTTTGGCCACTTTGTCAATATCTCCAAACCTATTTGTTACGCTGTATTATGGAAAAACAAAATAACTAATTGATTTCTGAAATTCTTCGTCGATAACTTGGAAAATACGTGTAGCACTAACAAGGCGTTTACAATCGGCAGAGTACTGTTAACGCAAAAGTGTCCCGGGTTCGATGACAAGTATTTCATAGAAGATATGTGTTGGTTTCGGTGGCATATCGATTGTCATTCACGAATGATCATATGACATATATGTTTTCTATGATCACGAGTGAATTAAAATCGATATTCGTCCGAATCCAACACATTGTCTTCTAATTAAATTAAACGTTGTTTTTTATATGAGTCGCATAATGGGGAAAACCGGGCTTTATGCATGTGCGTAAAGCGTCGTCCCAGATTATCCTGTGCAAACCGCTCATGCATTAAGCCATGTTTTCCTTTTATGCGACCCTATTATATCTATATCTCAGCTGTCACGAAATGCTTACCAGTAAGTACTGCATCAGCACAATTCATTTGAAAGACAAAATGAGCCTCGTTATGGGAAAAAAGGGCTACGCATGTGCATGTCCTTTTAGCTCAGTGGTTGGTATACACGCTTCTCACCAAGGCGATCCGGGTTCAATCCCAGACTCATTTTGGCATAACGCGAGTAATTTAGTTTCTTTACTCACGGACTCTAGATTACAATATACACTCCGTGCTTTACTATAGTGTTTACGCTTTTTTATAATGCAAAACTGTTTGATAGAATTAAGAACATGATATTGAAGCGATATATGCGGAATGTTAGGTCCGTAACATTTGAACCATAACCTTGTTTGAAAGTTAAAAAAAATACTTTAAAATTAAACAAACAGATGTTTAAATCTATATGCCTATGACCACGCTGATCACGAATTCGTTGGAATTTTTAAAATATCTAAAGCCGTTCAAACGTTATCCATATAAAAAAAAAATCAAAAATACAAATGTATCATATAATACAATTTTTTTTATTTTTTTTTTGTTTTTTAATAAAACATAAACAGTTTATAGTGTTGTTTAAAAGTTTGAAAAAAAATGAAAAAAAAGAAAAAAGAAAAAAGTTATAATCAAAACATATTTTGCATTAAGCACCCTTTTCATAGACCGTCCCATTTACGTGCACAATTGAAATACGCTCGCTCGCTCTCTCGTTCGCTCCATCGAAATCAAACAATAAGCTAGTGAAATCTATATGAATTTGACTCGCTGAATCCGAATCCGTTGTTAATTTTCCGATATCTTGATCCGAAAAAGAATTATTGAGTTTAAATGGTAAAATTCGATAAGAATGCAGCACACTTTTAACAGAAACTCAAAATCCAGTACACTATTTCGTAGAAATAAACTTAATCAATTAAAAATCAGTGTTCCTTGTGGCAATTGCCGAAATTTCAGCGCCAGGTATGGTAAAATAGATGTTTGTAGATACCAAAATGCTCGTTTTTATTATTGTTTTGCATATTTAATTCCATTTTAATTTCCCGCAACGATATCTATTCATACGACACATGAACACTAACATGGTGTTCGTGTGTCGTATGAATAGATATATTCGCGGGAATAATGCCTTAAAAGAAAAGAATACATTTTAAATAGATGCATACTAATCACTCATTTAGTCACTCAGTCAGTCACTCACTCAATCACTCACTCCCTCACTTACAGTCAGTCACTCACTCAGTCAGTCAGTCACTCAATCACACAGTCACTCACTCAGTCCATCATTCATTTAGTTTCTCGGATCAAGATTTTGGTATTAATTATCGGATACAGTTAGCCCTTAAATAATAGTGTAAGTTCGTTCGCACTTTTGTGTTTGAAAAGTCTTTTCGCTTAGCTCAAGGCAATATTGATAACAACAAGTGAGTGTCTGTAATATTAATACACTGATGTGTGTATTAATTTTCATATTTTCAGTATAACCATGTCGAGTGTCGAAATAATACGCTTATCTTTCTTAAAAACAATTCAATTATTCTGTCCTTAGTTATTTAATAAGGCATTCGCAGAGGATTCTCGTTACATACCAGTCGTGATATTTTAATCTATATAAACATATATAAAAAAATACGGTATTTTAGAACTTTTCTTTTTTCGTCAATCGCGGTTGACTGTTCCTTTAAATGACCACCATCAGAAAACAGCGCTTCGCATGTATCGTCCGTCTCCAAACCTCAAATGTAAGGGTCACACTTTTAGTTTAAATAAAAGTTAAATGTAACCATAAACAGCTTGCCTTTTTATAATAATGGAGTTGTGGGAAAAAGGTTGCCATTATTATGCGATGTCAGTCGCTATAAAACGTGGTCAGTCATTAAAAGGCATTGTCAGTCGCTATAATACGTGGTCAGCCGTTATTAGACATTGTCAGTAGCTAAAAAATGTTGTCAGTCATTATTCGGCGCTGTCAGTCGCTATAACACTTGTCAACCAGTATAAGGCGCTGTCAGTCGCTATAACACGTTGTCAACCAGTATAAGGCGCTGTCAGTCTTTACAACACGTTGTCAACCAGTATATGGCGCTGTCAGTCTTTACAACACGTTGTCAACCAGTATATGGCGCTGTCAGTCTTTACAACACGTTGTCAACCAGTATATGGCGCTGTCAGTCGCTATAACACGTTGTCAACCAGTATAAGGCGCTGTCAGTCGCTATAACACGTTGTCTCGGGCGTTCCTTCAACGTTACCAAAAATTGCGTTTCCGCTCGAAAAATGCTCATAACTTCTATGTCGCTTCAGATGTACATGTAACTTTCATATTTGGCATGCATGTGTATATGGAAAAGGCCTTTTATTACGCACACAAATTTTGACCCCCTTGACCTTGAACTTAGGGTCCGCGTTTAGGTTTCAAAATCTGCTTTTAGGTTTCGAAAAAGCGTTTTTTTGGGGGCATATGTCTTCCGATGGAGACAGCTCTTGTTATGCTCTGAGAATAGCAGTATTTTGTCCCTAAAATGTCTAGAATTCGTTTTCGGTTGGGGGGTTTGCCCCCCTGACCCCCCTACCAAGGCCTTGCCCTGGACCTACAAAGGGGCCTAGGCGACCCCTTCACCCCCGGCCGAATCGGTTACTACTCCAAAATAATCCTTTGTTTACAATCATAATGACAACCCTGCTAATATGGGACAACATTTTACGCACACGCATTAAACCCTGTTTTCCCTGAGCAAGGCTCATTTATGTTATTCATACCATTATTTATCAGACACTGATTTTTATGTCCCCCATCTATAGTAGTGGGGGACATATTGTTTTTGCCCTGTCTGTTGGTCTGTTTGCGCCAACTTTAACATTTTGCAATAACTTTTGCTATATTGAAGATAGCAACTTCATATCTGGCATGCATGTGTATCTCATGAAGCTGCACATTTTGAGTGGTGAAAGGTCAAGGTCATCCTTCAAGGTCAAAAGTCAAATATATGTGGCCAAAATCGCTCATTTTATGAATACTTTTGCAATATTGAAGATGGCAACTTGATATTTGGCATGCATGTGTATCTCATGGAGCTGCACATTTTGAGTGGTGAAAGGTCAAGGTCATCCTTCAAGGTCAGAAGTCAAATATATGTGGCCCAAATCACTTATTTTATACATACTTTTGCAATTTGAAGATAGCAACTTGATATTTGGCATGCATGTGCATTTAATGGAGTTGCACATTTTGAGTGGTGAAAGGTCAAGGTCATCCTTCAAGGTCAGAGGTCAAATATATGTGGCCCAAATCGCTTATTGTATGAATACTTTTGCAATATTGAAGATAGCAACTTGACATTTGGCATGCATGTGTATCTCATGGAGCTGCACATTTTGAGTGGTGAAAGGTCAATGTCATCCATCACAAGGCAAAGGTCATCCTTCAAGGTGAAACATCATATAGGGGGACATTGTGTTTCACAAACACATCTTGTTGATGATTATTTTCATGTGCCTCAACCATGGAAATCAAATGTTCAAATCAAGTCCAAATTCTTATAAGACATTAAAAAAAATCCACTAGTGTAAGGTCAAACAAAAATGCCAGATTTTGTGAATCTACAAAATTTCATTTTAACAAAAATAAATGAATTAACAGTACTAGGCATGTCTGAATAGTCCATGTATGTACCTCGATATACTTCAATTCAGCAATGCTGCATCAAATAACATCTTGATAAAACTTGGTCAGAATGTTTATCTTGACAATATCTCAAACAACTTTGAATCTGGTGATGTGTTGGCTCTTTAAAAATCATTTTCAGCTTAAATGAAGTTAAATTTAATAAAACTTGTGTGTTCCAGCGGGAATGGGGCAGTTACCAGCTTTCACCATGCCTCTGAGCATGTCAGGAATGACTTTCCCCGGAATGTCTGGGTCGTTGCCGGGAGTAACCATGTCAGGAGCACCCTCATCAATGCCAGCAATGGGCCTCTCAGCTGTTCCTTCAACGTTACAAAACTTTTCCATGGCAGGGCCAGCCCTGATGGGTATGTTATCTTCGAAACCTCTGTCATTTGATTGTCAACATTGTGTAGTAATGGCTGCACAACGGACAAAAGGCGATCACAAAATCTCACCATGAGCATGTTGTCCTCCGGTGAGCAAATAAACAAAGGAAGTGTTGTCCCTGATAAGCGTGTGCAGACTGCTTAGGCTAATCTTGGACTACACTTTTGGAATGAGCTTGTAGATAACATATGCATCTAAATGATGCTGGACAGAAATTTGTAGAATTCAAAAGTGAGAACATTACAAAATGCTGGCATTAAAAATCAGGATTCTGGTTCAGTTGAACTCTCTGATACTTATTTTCTGTTTGGTGTTTCAGGGCCTATGATTCCCACAACTTCATCAAGTCAGGGGCCACAACTCCAGGCAACACAAGGGGCACAATTCAGCTCAGTTCAAGAGACATCACTCTCAGCAAACCCAGTGTTTGCACCCCAAACATCAGAACCACATATTGCAACTAAAACAAATTCAACAGAGGCTTCGCCGGCAACATAATTTTGAAACACTTAGAATTTAGATTAATTTAATCATCAATATAAAATTATCATTTGAAGGACTATTGTATTTATTACTTTATTTTCTTCTCTTTGCATTACTTTTCATATCAGAAATCATAAACATAACTATGCTATGTTTTCAATAACTAATATTTGAGATGTTCTGTTTTCAAACGGTTGTAGCAGTTAAAGCAGGTGTTTATATATTTGCCTTGTTCTTAGAAAACAGGGCTTAATGCATGTGTGTTTGGTGTCTTTCCAATCTAACCTGTGCTGTCTGCACAGGCCTATCAGGGACGCCACTCTCTGCCTAAACTAAATTTTTAGTTAGACAATTGTGCCTTTTAACAAAAAATCCATCAAACCAATAATTTTCCTTTCTTAGACTGTGCGGACGTCACAGAACATACTTGCGGGGTTATATCCCAATACTGCACAGGCTAATCTGGGTCAATACTTTACACACATGCATTAAGTCCAGTTTTCCCAGAACCAAAATTTGAAGATGCAATGAAGTGTCAGAAAGTAAAGTTATGTTCGTAGAGATATACTGTTCATATTTATGAAATGTATTTGTTGGACACTGTGTATTTATGTTTATAATGTCATTGAAAAATAGCCATGAGTATTTGTTAAAGAGTTACTGCTAAATGACTTGATTATTGTTTGTGTTGAATGTGTAATGTTTTGAAATGGCCGATTTACAAAGAATCAACATTATAACAGTACACCATTTTTGAGGAATTTTGTCATGATACAGTTGTAATTGTTAGTAGAAAAATTAAAATCTAGTTCCTGTTTTATGAAAGGCCTTTTACAAATATCATTTACCAGAGAAATTTGTTGTTTATGAACATATGAACATTATTATTAAATGGAAGATTTAAAACCAACTAATATTAGAATTCAGGATGTCTGGATTTTTCTTTTCTTGCGAACGCAGTTACAGTTGCAATCAATATCCAATTGAAAACCAGGGAACAAAAGACACAAGACAGTCTAAAAAACAAACCATTGTGCTTCTTCAACCCCCTCCTGCTCATAAGCATAGTTAAAATTACTTTATGCAACAAATATATAACCAGTTACATGAAGCCTTTCAGCTTGAGTCTATTTAGAAAGTTCTTTATTTGAGTTTGATCATCTAAGAGACTAAAAATGTGTTAACATGTGTATCTTAGCGGTAAAGCGTTAAAGCTGAGATCTGTAAGCAGTGTTCTCCGGAAGCACCGGCAGCCAGCGCTTTCACTGGTAACTGAAAATCTCGGCTACTGTTCCCCAAAATATCTATTCAAAACACTACACTATATGAATACATGGAACAATTTTTTTCCATTGAAAGGATGTAGTTACGGACAAATATTCTCAAAACCATCCAGTTCTTCATTTACTTGTATAATTAATTTATTTTGACAAAAGCTTTCAATTATGTTGTTAAATTTTTAATGTATTTTATTAAGAAAACTATTTTATGGATTAATTTGTCTATTTTATTATTATCTATAGTGATTATTTATGTTGCCAAAATGCAGTGAATCTATAATGCAATATTTAAAAATGCAATTATTCGATAGAACTTTGTTAGTTTCAGAGTAAACAATTTATGAACAATCAATTATGGTGAGCATTTATAACAATTAGTTTGACTTATTTTAAATTTAATAAAATTGGTATATTTTTATGCCCCCGGTAGGGTGGCATATAGCAGTTGAACTGTCAGTCCGTTTGTATGTCTGTCTGTCTGTGTGTCCGTCCGAAAACTTTAACATAGGCCATAACTTTTGCAATATTGAATATAGCAACTTGATATTTGGCATGCATGTGTATCTCATGAAGCTGCACATTTTGTGTGGTGAAAGGTCAAGGACATCCTCCAAGGTCAAAAGTCAAAAAATATAATCCAAGGGAAAATAATAAGCTTTAAAAGGGAGATAATTTTTAAACCTGCCAAATGATATATTGAAATTTTATTTCAAAGCGGCGCAAAAGAGGGCATTGCGTTTCTGACAAACACATCTCTTGTTGTGGTATTATTTTGTTTCAAATGTAAACATGATTGAGTTCATATGAAGTAAAACTTAAAAAAATAAATACAACCAGTTGTTTATTTCCATTTAACATTATAATACATATCTTCGTATGTTAGCATGTAAACTAAATTGTTGTCAAAATAATGTACAAATCCAGAATGGCATATTTTCACTGAAATGATCTGAAAATTTTGACTTTAAATACTTTTGTTGCGTTCAACGATTTCAAATCATTTCGTCAAGAGTGCAGAGTATTAAATGTATGTGCAAATGTTACATTCCATTTGTTTATAAACATTTCCATCAATATTTAACGTTATTAGTCATTGGGCCACAACAAGATTCAACTCCTTCCTAGCTATCAGGAAACATTACTTTCCATTGATTATCAATGTGCTTCGTTATGTTCTGTAATGTCAAAAGTCAGAATTTCCAGGCCTTTGACTTGAAGTTAAACCAATATTATTTTGTCGATTTTACCCTTTACCACATAGAAGCAAAGTGAAATTGGTTATGTGCAAACAGCATAAAACCAGAACAGCCTTCGAGTAACTCAGTCTGTTCAGGTTTTATGCTGCTTGCTGCTCATCAGTATCTAAGTGTGGAAATGAAGCCTTTAAAACTTGAATCCTGTAAGAAAGGTCTTTAATAAAATTTAACTTTCTAAGGGACTACAAATGCATCAAAATATGTATGTAAGTGGTAAATGGTTAAACTCTTATGTGGGCAGAGGACAATATGGGTAATATGCATGATGGTTTTTTGTCGTACACAAATTGTGTTTGCTATGGTCACCAAAATCATCAAACACAAATTCTGGATCTTGCAATCACTTAGAAAGTGCTCAAGCCAGGTTGATAAAACTTTGTATCTGTATAGTGACATATGGAGAATAATCACATTATTTCAGCAATTACGATGGGCAAAAACTGTGGTTACAGACGCTATGTTTTACAGAAAGAATTGAAAAACTAGCATCTGCATCCTATTCAAAATGTACGCAAGTAGATAAAAGGACATGTGAGGAATGTGAACATCTGAGTTTTGTTTGTGTCCGTTCGTCAGAAAAAATCTGAAACTCAAAAAGCATTTTCAAATATTATGCCCATCTTCGAAGAAGTAGGGGTATATTGTTTTGCTGGCTGTCTGTCGGTAGACCAGTCTGAATGTAGGTAGACCAGTTTGTTCCCGATCAATAACTCGTCAACGAATTGACCGATTGGCTTGATACTTCACATGTGCATTGGCCTTGGACAGTAGATAGCACCTCTTGAAAGTGGGATCACTAGGTCAAAGGTCAAGGTCACTATAACACTAAGTGTGGAAATAGTTTCCGATCAATAACTCTTCAACAAATTTTACAGATCACTTGTTCAAAGCTCTGTTTGTAGGGGCATTTGTCTCCAACCGCAGAACACTTGTTATTTTGCACTCCACCTTTTCAAAGAAGTTACGTTCCTTTTGGTATCAGGTGAGCAACTTAGGGAACATGGCTTTGTTGTTTAATAATTTTAAGTACACACATTTCAACATTAATCAAACACCCACAATAAAACATTTGGAAAGAGAAGAATAGAAAAAGATCATGAAGTTTTAACAACAGAAAACAAGTAATTACTGTTATGCATTTTTTCTCATATATTGTCTTCAGCTTATTGTTACTCAGCATCTTATAGCTGTTCTACTTCATCTGGAAGAGAAACAACTGGTTTGTGTTCTTAAGACATTTTAAACGGACTTATGCTAAAAGTTCTGATGGGGTTACAGAAAGGGTTGGCACTGACCTTGAAAAGTGCTTGAAATGAAGGTTTATTTGAAAACAATCAGAGGTGCCAACAAATGCTCATTATCAATCATAACCATACACAATGCTTAGAACGTGCTCGAAAATGGCTCAAACATGCTTTAAAATCAGGAAAACCAGATTCTTAACATACTATGCCATTTCCATCATCGATATGAATTAATTTTGTTTAACGGGATATATGGCGAACCATGTATAAAACAGAATGGGTTGGGAATGAAAACTGACAAATCCTGTTTTTGCCAGTATCGCCAGTTATTGAACCACCAATTTTATCCTTGGTTGATGTTCGTGTTTGCCCGCTAGCAAATTCGATCTCTTGCTGCATGCAAAACTGTAGACGGAAATATCCAAATGTATACTACTGGTTTGTTGGACATCTGCACACACAAAAAACAATTGATCTGAAAAATAAAGGCATAACTTTAACAACTAATGATTGTAAACATGCTCTTTAATTTTCTGTGATTAGCGACAGTAGTCGCAGGATTGTTTATTTTGTCTTTATAGAATTGTACTTCATATATCTTGGAAACAAATATTTAATTTTAAAAATGAATGCATTGCGCCAACCACTGCATTATCTCTTCAAAATACAGCATTGTTCTACCATTATACTTTGATGTACTGCAAATTCATGAGAATGTTTGCTATTGTTAAACAATATTTGCATCATTTAAACGAGTTTAATGAATGTTTGACACATACTGTGATAAATAATTAAATGATTACATCAATATGAAGGAGCATATTTAAAAGTTGATCTTAAACATGATGAAAATATCTTTCCTAATTGCGATACATGGTCCTCAGAGAGTTGTACTACCCATAATAACATTTACATTTTTTGACCGTGTTATATTTTCAGAATCAGCAATGTTGGCTCAGTAGAACCTCTGTACATTAAATTATCACTATTAACAGTTTTGAAAACATAGTTTATCCGAGCTTTAAGCTAACTTCATTGTATAAGATTGTAAATTGCTCCCCATCGACCTAAGATCATTATTGCTTTCATATGCGCAGTCACATTGAAATCATTATTTTCAGTATTTGGCCTATCATATACTAAGTGGTTATGTTGGAAAATGCTTCAATGTAAACATTAGTCCAATCATATAGCCTGCAACGCGGTATTCTCGGGGTACTAAAGGAATGATCATTCGCGTGTAAACACCGTATTATTATATCGGATAAATTATTGAATAGACAATCACATTTGACTTTACTTCATTTAACAATTATTTATTATAATGACGAAAATCTATACATTTTAACCAAAGTAATAACACAAGCAACACCAGTATCCGTTATTCTTATTTATTATTACGTGTACGGTATTTCCGCGGGGAAATAGGTTAAATAGCACTAAAATTAAATCAAACATGAATACACAAAGATCTGACATACCATCAAAATAACAATCAATTGAGTTTATATCGTTTTAACTTATTTGATTTTAAGACACAAAAATAAATACATATCACAGTTATTCCATATACTGTCCAGTTTTTCATAACAATATGAATTTTAGTAGTTTATTGCTTTAAATAATGTTTTAAATCCTTTTAAAACAATTCATTTGTAAGAATAAATTGATATTGGTAGCGAGATATATTTTCATTCAGATTTAAAAAGAAGGTAGCGCAGATTTGTTTGTAAACAAAAGACAGGGGGCATAAACCATATACCGCGAGAATAGCCGACAAGCGAAAATACATTTGAGTATAAGCGGAAACTCAAAACTTGTCTACAGTAGTCATTCTGTAAACTGATTTGTTGCAAGCATTTGTCTTATAAAATATATATTTTATGAAAAGTAGTATTTTTCATGTATGTCATAAGCAGTCTGAAAAATACTAGTTGTTTTACCAAAGTGCTTGACCATGAAGCATGCTTAACAGTGCTTGAATGTCACTTTTTTACATTGAAAATGCTTTAAAGGGCTTGAATTTAGACTGCCAATTTCTGAATGATCGTGACCGACTTTGATGTTATAGATCAGTTGACGAATGACGTCACGCGCACCTGCAAAGTTTAGACTCCGCCCACTGGTTGGCAAAAAGAGACGGAATTCATATAAGCGCATATAGAGAAGGTTGACAAAATCATCGTTTTTAATGATAATCATACACATATCAAATATAATTTTACTAATTATGTCTATATAAAACATAAGCATGCAAGGAAATGCATCTTTGGAACGGTTATATTGTTGTTATTATTCGTTTTTACTCACAACGAAATCGGGAGTGGAACACAGTCTAAAGAGCTCGATATGTGGTTACCACAAAAATCTCTCTACTTGGCACTTCTTTGCGACCATTTTTAGTTTAAAAAAAAACAACTCAGAAATTGAAATTCTTTCAGAATAAATTAAATTTATTGAACGAAAACAAATAAGGATGAAAACAAACAACCATAAGGTATTTTTTCTGTACGCAACATAGGGTAACTGATTTGAACCTTTATGTTTGAAAAAAACATACCTTGTTACACATTAAATAAATTCCCTTGACTTATGTAATTGTTTTATTTGATTCTTCACACTAATTTTGACACTCTTAGATCCAGGTTTTATTTCCCGGTGAATAATTGCACCTCTGTTTATTACAAACCGATTATCTCGTTATGATCGGATACTGTCCAGACAATTAAAAAGAAAACATGGTGTCATAAAGTAAAACCCAAGGACCTAAACTTGGGTCCCCGAATAAACCACATGTGGCAGACGAGAGTCTGGGCATTAAACACAAGTTACGATTTCCCATGTCATCTCTTGGAATATTGAGCAGTCATTTTTTTAAGCTAAAATACTGAACAGTTGCTTCAATAATAAGCTTTTGCAGACTGCACAGGCTAATTTGGGACGACCCTTTACGCCATTTTCACAGAGAATGGCCAAATTATATTTGAAAGCAAATACATGTCTTAATTACCTGTGATTGACGAAAGCACAATAAGTGCAGCACAGCTGACTGTGGTCATTACAAAACATCTTTAGCCGTTTGTCTTCATGAAGGTCACATTTCTGAATAAAATCCTCCACTTCCTTGGACACCGACCATTAACTCGTTTCTCCCCTTCCATACGTCACATGTTTTCCAAACAACTGACCATGAAGGTTTATACATTTTGCACAATAAAATTTAAGACAGTTATCACAGTAAAACTCGGCCCACTGGTCAACTTTGTGCTCTTGACACGGTGAACAACAAAAGTCTGTAAATGAATCAGAGCCTTTACCCACAGTTGACTGAGAAAACGTAGCCATATATACAAGATATATATATATATATATTAGGCATTTTAATCATAATAACACATTGTTTAACAACTCATGAACTATACACTTAAATATTGTGCAATTTTACTGCTACGCAAGTAAGGGTACCGGCAAAAGTAAACTCGACTATTACGTGTAAAGCTTGTACATTACTGCAGTGTAAGAAACACCATCGTGAACAAAAGCAATCACAATAGGGCAAAACATAATTCCGTTAAATAAAATAAATTTATCAAAATATGCTATATTGTTATCACTCCCTATTACTAGCAAAGAGACTTCAACATACGTACATGCAAAGACACTTCAATTTGCATATTATGCAGGTTTTTTCCGTGTGCATGCTTAATTGTATTAATATTTCATTTAATTTTATGTAAAAGAAAATTACCACAATAGTTAGAAATTGTAATGTATTACGCGTTTTAGGGCTTTGTTTCATATTAAATGCACCTCTGACACTATCGATCACTGATGAAACAAAACACTATCCACACACTTACAATTATAATGAAATTAATACATTTTTATTATTGTTGAAATATAATTTATTTGATTCTTAGTATCAGAAAGAATACGGCCAATTTATTGTTTTGTTTTGTGGAAATGTCAGTATTTAGTCTTCCGATCACGTTTACTCTATGCTTTTAACTACTTCGTATTTTTATGACGAGGAAATTTGATTTGTGTATATACATCTATTTGGTACTATATATGATATATTTGCACTATATTTTAAGAGTTTTAATGTTTATTTCGGTCTTATTACCAATTTATTGACTAAACAAGAGTCCTTTATACATGTTTTACGTTACTGTAACCAGTGTTTTTGCCAACCAGTGAGTGCGCATGCGCAGAAAATCCCGAATGTAAACAATAACATTCAACTGGTAAAAGACCTATAGATGTTATCTATAGGTCTTTGAATTGGTCTATATGATAGCATGCCCCTCATATGAGTTGATAATGTGTCACATGAGGTCAAGTACTGATAGCTCAAATGTTTATCAGTAAACCGTACACTCCAAAGTATTAAATTAGTTGATTTAAGCCACCAGCTGAAGGGGTGTAATTTCTAAAGAAAATTTATATTAAAGTAATCAATATGGCTACGTTTTCTCAGTCAACTGTGGGTAAAGGCTCTGATTCATTTACAGACTTTTGTTGTTCACCGTGTCAAGAGCACAAAGTTGACCAGTGGGCCGAGTTTTACTGTGATAACTGTCTTAAATTTTATTGTGCAAAATGTATAAACCTTCATGGTCAGTTGTTTGGAAAACATGTGACGTATGGAAGGGGAGACACGAGTAAGTGGCCGGTGTCCAAGGAAGTGGAGGATTTTATTCAGAAATGTGACCTTCATGAAGACAAACGGCTAAAGATGTTTTGTAATGACCACAGTCAGCTGTGCTGCACTAATTGTGCTTTCGTCAATCACAGGTAATTAAGACATGCGTTTGCTTTCAAATATATTTCTTTTCATTAAGAGACCGTTCATTCTATCATTATTCATATCAATATTGGGTCCGTGTACATACCGTCTTTTCGTTTTTCGTTTTGCATTCGACAACACGAAACACGAAAATAAACGCATATTAGTTCATATTCCGATTTTCTTATAACCGAAACAAATAAAAAAACAAAGAACAAATCGACTTATTTATATCGTTTTTCGTTTTACTAATTACAAAACAAAACACGAAACGTGTATGTCTATTCCTATTATGTTTCAATTTAAATTACAAAAAAATCAATATTTGAAAATTTGAAACAAAGCGCCTGCTCTCATTTATCGTTCTTGATTTGATAAATCGATACACGGAAAACGGTAAACGAGGGGCGCTGCGCAGCTTTATTTGGTTGATAACTCATGATTAATCTTAGTGCGCAGTTTCCTCCCTTTGAAACTATTATTTTGCATTATATAAATATTACATTGCTGACAGGGTGACAGTAAATTTGTCAACTTGAGGAAATACTGTCAACCGAGGCGAAGCCAAGGTTGACAGTATTTTTCGAAAGTTGACAAATTTACTGTCACCATGTCAGACATGTAATATTTATTTTATTATACCGAATAAACTATTCAAACATGAACAATTTATATGAACCATGAACAATTTTAATATTCAATAATTGAATTTAATTTCAGCAATGAACAACCATTAATATGTTGAGTGGTTCCGATTTACGGGCAGAGCAAAATGAACTTCGCTTTATTTGGCACCGACCTAGTAATCAATTTATCCCATCAATTTTCTTAGTCGTCAATTATTTCTTTAAACATATATTACAGAACCAGCTTTCCGTATTTTATTTTCATCACTTGATTACGCAATTTATGACGTACTTGTATGACGTCATTTCGGTGACGAAACATTTTGGGACAACAATATGGACGTGGTGGTTTTTTTAACAGTAAAATATTTGTTTAAAGCATTGAACGAATCCAAAACGTATTTCGGATTGTGTGTTTGTCATGCATAAAACCTTAAGAACAGACACTGGAAGTGTATATCGTTGTGACTTTATTGTTATTAGCATTGGATTAAAGTTGCCTTTGAGGTAAGCGTGTCGTTTATACTAAATTGATTTTCTTTTTGACTCCTGTCAAAGCTTAAATAATGGCATTAATCTATTCTACAGCACAGTTTCAGCTGCAATCGACATTTTAATTATCCAAATACAACGGACACGCAAAACTGCGTACTGCGCATTCGCGAATGGGACAGTATAATTTTTGAACATTCCGCACGTGATTGCTAAGGCAGCGGGCTACAGTATTTTTTGTCAGTAATTTTTTTCCCGCTGGTGGCACGTGATTGCTATGGCAGCGGGATACAGTATATTTTGGACAGTAAATTTATTCCCGCTGGGTCTGACAGTATTTCTATGTCACGATGGCCTATGGGAGTTAAGCACTGTAAATAAAAGTGAGGTATAATAAATCTTGTTAGCAATAATTTCATCTTGGGCGTTCTTTCAGGAACATTAAATATGTTGTTTAATAAGTTATTAAATTGGTACATTTATGAATTATATTTAATTTAATTTCATTTTCTTTAAGCGCAAAGCGGTTTCATATAAGGTGTTTGGTTATAACTCTTGTTTAAGAGCTAAAATCACTAGACATATCACAATGCAGTTGTTAAATGCAACATGTATTTGTTATTAATCGAACGAATTGGAAATTATATATTAGACACCTTGCACTTTACCGTTCCATAAGATTAAAACATTTTTTATATATTTATTCTCCTTTCGTCCTGTTCTTTCTTTCAATAGTGACTGTACTACTACAACTTTGACATTCTATTATGGAAGGTGACTTTAAAAGTAAAACATAGGGACATTTTAGCAGCCGCCGCCGATTATTGTGTCTTTAAAATGTCATTCGGGTCTAACGGGTAACTGTATACAAATAGGAATGCGGGACTCAGGGGACGGGGTATTGCAGCTCTTAAAATGTAAGGAACACCCCCATGATAATAGGATTAAAACGAGTTGTTTTTTTGTACTATAAGTACTGAATTTACATAGCATAGGGGCAAAGAACAAGAAGTGTCATAAGAGGCTTATTATAGCCCTATCTAATCGGCTGGATCGGCATGAAATACCGGTACGTTGGAAAACCTTTTGATGTCAAGATTATGATAATTTCAAATTGGAAAAAAACAATACCTGGAAAAACAACTGAAAATATCCACGTCTCTGTCCCTTACGGGCGTGTCTTTACCTCCTTGAAAAAAGCACGTAGGAAGCCATGCTGATGGAAATAAGTGATAAAGTCTTATGTAAGGGAGAAAAATACGCGCAAAAAGCCACTAATGAGTTACCTCCCCAAGACAGCAGCACATCACGCAAACGCCACTCGTTTTTCGTATACCGTTCTTTCAAACTAAGAACGGTAAACGGGATCAAACAATCCGTTCCAATTTTCAAACATTTATTTTTGTTATATGATTTAAAACGAAATATGAAAAGGGGAGTCAATTTCGTTTTTTGTTTTACAATAAGTACAACGAAAAACGATATAAAGAAGTTAATTTTGTTTTCGTATTTTGTTTAAGTTTCGGTTATTAGAAAATCGGAATATGAACTTATATGCGTTGATTTACGTGTTTCGTTGTTTCGAATGTTAAACGAAAAAGGAAAAGACGGTATATACACGGACCATATTGGCAGATGAAAATTGATTTTTTTACTTTGAATAATTTGAAGAAAATTACAATAATGGATAATATTAATTGTGTAAATTTAAATCAGACCCTTTCCCACTAAGAAGCAAAGTGAAAATGGATAGTTGCAAACAGCATTAAACCAGAACAGCCTGCGAGTAACTCACAGCCTGTTCAGGTTTTATGCTGTTTGCTGATCATCAGTATATAAGCCGTTAAAACTTTAATCTAGAAAGAAAGGTCTTTAATAAAATGTAATTTACCAAGGGACTACAAATGCGTGAAAATACGTATATAAGTGGTAAAGGGTTAAGTATGAAAATGAAAAAAAATCCGTACCTACGACTCTGTTACCTCAAAAGAGCATTTTGAAAATAGTAAAAACATGATCAATCATAGTTTGGATACACCTACACATATTTATGTATTGTTTTCCTTTCAGACAATGTGCTAAGGTAGCGCTGATATCTGAGTCAGTTAAAGGACCTCTGCCAGACTTGCAGCAAATATCAAGAAAGATTCAAACTGTTCTTGAAGATCTTGATGAACTTCAGAATTATTGGGACACCAATATGCAGTCTTTGCAGATTTCATTCGACAAACAGGTACATGAAATTAGGGACACACGCCAGAAAATAAATACAATTTTAGACAAGATTGAACAAAATACCATAAAAGAGCTAGAAGATAAGATGACAAGTCTGAGAGCTTCTGTCAAGACTAATGTGGACAATTGCAGCAAGCTTCAAAATAAACTAAAACGACTCAGTGATACAATGCATGAAATTGTTGATAAGGGTAAAGCAGAACTCTCGTTTATTGCAAGTAAGAAATGTCTGGAAAAAATTAAGCAGTCTGAAGCTTATCTGATAGAGAACTTAGTTCAGGTAGAAAGTTCACTGACATTCCAGGCTGACAGTGATTTTCAACAGCACTTGTCTAAATTGTCAGGTCTGGGGAGGATTGTGGTATGTACTCAGGCTGTACCTCTGCCTGGTGTCCCAAACAAGGTATTGACTGTGCAAGGAAAGTCAGCGTATAATGTGAACATACCAAGTGATGCAAAGAAGAGATTATATATAAGTGGCATCTGTGTTCTCTTAAATGATCAAATCCTTGTTGCAGATCAGCATAATAATAGAGTTAAGCTACTAGATCATCAATACTAGGTAGTGGGACATTGTGATTTAAATGCTTGTCCAATGGACATGTGTCTTATCACACCAAGTGAAGTAGCTGTTTCTATGATTCGCAATAAGACACATGAGGTTCAGTTTGTCTCGGTGAATGATGGGAAGCTGGTTAAGGGCAGGAAGTTACAGTTTCAACATCCATGTAAAGGTATTGCTCACAATCAGCAAGACCTGTATATCACCTCTGGTACTGCACTTTACAAGTATTCAATGAGTGGAGACCTGCTAAATAAGCTGTATGAGGATACATCAGACGATTTCACAGGTAATATAATGTTAGGTATATCTGGGTATATTTTGATATAATTATAAGGAATTTTGAACTTTTAATATGCTATTTACATATTTGCATAAAAGTCAAGTTGTTAAGTTACTTTTGCATATTGCAGATAGTTATTTTTTCAAATAATAGAAATTATACTTTCACCCTATGAAAATGAAACCTACTCAACAAATGTCCTTTCTTTGCCAAGTGTTGCCTTGACTTATTTTCTGCTGTTAATGAGTTGGTATTGGTTTTAGAGACTATCTTAAATAATTCTATAACAGTATTTATGTAAGCAAGCACTGATTATGTCAGTGAGTACATTTACATACTTAGAAAATGATATTGATGAGTATGTCATGGGGTTTCAGTTAATAATCATTCATTCATTGTAAGAAATATCATACTCTATTAATTAAAATAAATAGCTGGCGTGAATAAGATGTTACCTTGTTTTAATTAACATGATGATCCTGTAAATTATTAGCCATATTGATTACAATCTCTTTTACAGTAGATATGTGTGCAGTGAGTCCGTCAGGTGACAAGATATTTGTCACAAACTTTATACACGACAAGGTCATCACCCTAGCCAGAGATGGTACAGTCATCTGCACCTTCACAGACCCAGACTTAGAATTTCCGCGTGGTATACATGTGACAGCTAAGGGACAGGTGCTGGTCTGTGGTTATTTGTCGGACACTATCCTACAGCTGGATGGTGAAGGCAAGAAGAAGCTGACAACTCTTGTTACCAGCAAGGATGGACTGTGTAAGCCAGTGTCAGTCTTCTACAATAGGAGCTCATCATCCATCATTGTGGGTCAACATTATAATGCAAACATCCTTGTGTTTAAAGTAAAATAGTTTTGTTTTACAAGATTCAGTACAAACTTTTGGAACATGCACTTTCAACACAAATGCTTGGCAACACCGAACTTGTATTGAGTGTTAAGTTTCATCTCTTTATTCACCTGGATGATTTATTGTGTTGACAAATACTGTAAGATCATGAACATGTTTAAAATGTATTTTCATTAAAAAAATCATGGCATCAAAGATATTTTATTAGGCGTATGTTTAATTGTATAGTTCTCCCTGGGTGATTTATTATGTTGTCACACACTTTGAAAGCAAGCTACCATCTGTTCCACGGAATCAACTGAATCGCTTTTATGATTATTTTGCATTTGAATTGTATATAATCCGTGTATTTTTATGATCTTGATCTATATCTTGGAAATGAGGAATATATATATATGTGACTTACTTGTTGTCATTTGTGACAATATGTTTGTGTGATTGTTATGCAAAGTAAAATGAACAACAGGATGCAAATGAGGAGAGAAGGTTTTACATTTTCATTTTATTCTCTGTCAGCATTTGTTCTGTTTTAAGAAAAGTTTTGTTTCATAGAGTTACAATTGATGTTTTGTACAGATTTCTTCCATTGTTGTTTTAAGATTTTATTTTTGTTGATGACAATTATACATGTATTTAATGTCAAACGTGTTAGTGCCGTTACCTTTCACTCTATCGCCTGTTTAGCGCAACACTCTTCCAAATCAATTTCACAAAAGTTTTCAGGAAGAAGAAAAACTTTGGTATTATGTTGCTTCTTTAGATATGCCATATGTTTTTTCTTAAATTAATTTAATTTTGAAATACTGTTTTAAGTATATCTTAACTACAACATATGATAAATTGGTAAAGAGATATTAAGCATTATTGAAGTTAGAACAGTTTCCCCACTAAAACAGAGTTTATTTGCTTTTTTATTTGGGAGAACACTGTTTAAACTCAAGTTAGAACAGTATACCACCTAAGAATTATTGTTTTTTGCTCATATTAAATGTGTGCAACACTGCACCAAGTGAATTTATGATTCACACTTATTTAGTTATGGTTGTTTAAAACAATAATTATTGAAGACATAACAATTTTATAAAAACTTTATCAAATGTCTTTTACACAAAACTCAACATTATATATTGACCCTGTGTTTGTTAATCGTGCAATTATTATGTTGCTTAAAGAAGTTCAATTCAATTTCACATTTACCTTGTTTTTATTTAGGGGTGGAAAGTGGCATGGGTTACCAAAATCAGAAATTGAATTTTCACATTTACATTAAGTTGAATATTGCATAGCGGAAAAACTACTTTGTGCATAAGAGACACTCTTTTTTGTATTGAAGTACAAAATGTGCAATAAGTAGTGTAACACATACATACATTTATATATTACAATTGCTGCTATCTTATTTTAAATGAATTGCCAGACCCGTTTGACTTGTTCATATTGTCAAAACTCTTAAACAAGCTACGCATAAACAAAACGATTAGATAAGCATTAATTTATATATATCAAAGCAGGCAAAATTTATAATAAAAAAAGACTGAATGTGTGATGTATATTGTTTGTGTGGCAGTGTTTTCGAAAGTTTAAAATGGAAAGTTTCATCACCAATTAACTGTCAATGTTTACTAATGTAAGATTTTATTTGATTATTACTTACATCTGACACCAATCTGTTTATTCTATATCCAAATCTTACATGTGACAGCGTATGATATGGTCAATTCAAATTACTTGTAGTATTTGATGAAACACTGTCTTTAAGTTTAATAAAAATATTTTATAAATGGAGAATGATTTTGTTTTCATAACACTACAACATTTTTATGCCCCCTTTCGAAGAAGAGTGGGTATATTGTTTTGCTCATGTAGGTCTGTTGGTCGGTCGGTCCGTCCGTCGGTCGGTCCGTCCACTAAATGGTTTCAGGATGATAATTCAAGAACTCTTCGGCCTGGAATCAGGAAACGTCATATGTACATTGATCATGACTGGCAGATGTTCCTATTGAATTCCGGGTCACTAGATCAAAGGTCAAGGTCATATTGACTCGAAACAGTAAAATGATTTCCGGATGATAACTCAAGAACGCTTAAGCCTGGAATCAGGAAAGTTCATAGGGACATTGGTCATGACTGACAAATTACCCCTATTAATTTTCAGGTCACTAGGTCAAAGGTCAAGGTCACAATGACTTGAAACAGTAAAATGGTTTCCGGATGATAACTCACGAATGCTTAGGGTTAGGATCAGGAAAGATCATGGGGATATTGCTCATGACCGACAGATTACCCATGTTGATGTTCAGGTCAAAGTTCAAGGTCACAGTGACCAGAAGCAGTAAAATGTTTTCCGGATGTGAACTCAAGAATGCTAAGCCTAGGATCATGAAACTTCATTGGGGTATTGTTCATGTCTGTCAAACGATCCCTATTGATTTTTAGGTGACTAGGTCAAAGGGCAAGGTCACAGTGATCTGAAACAATATAATCGTTTCTCATACACATATTTTTATAACTTCTCTTTGTAACTCAATGCTTCCATTTTACATTATTGATAAACATATGTACACTTATGACTTGTCTTAATTTAATATCTCAAAAATATCTGGTTGAAATTTATGACAAGTAAACAACAGACTCTCATCAGTAACTCCATGAGTCACGCGAGCAATTCTTCTTTAATATGCTCTAGCGTATTCACACAATGGCTGCCACAACAACTGACAGCCCATTACTCCAGAAGTCACATTTATGATCCGATCTTTATGAAACTTGGGTCAGAACATTTGTTCTTATCATGTCTGTGCTAAGTTCGAAACTGGTTCTGGTCTGTTGAAAAACATGACCACCAGGGAGCAAAGCAGTGTTCCCTATTTAGCAATAGTAAACCTTGGTAAGACTCCAGAAGTCACATTGATAGTCCAATCTTCATGAAACTTGGTAAGAGTATTTGTTCTACTGATATCTCAGCTGAGGTAGAAAATGGTTCTGGTTTGTTGAAAAACATTGCTGCCAGTGGGCCGGGCTGTTTACCCGATATGCTTACTGTAAACCATAATTACACTCTAAAAGTCTCATTTTTAGTCCAATATTTATTAAACTTGGTGAGAACATAAAGGGAAAATTGTCGTCTCTGATAAGTATGTGCAGACTTCACAGGCTAATTTGGGACGACACTTTATAAACACGTGCATTAAACCCTGTTTTCACCAGAGCGAGGCTCATATCTTTACACTTGTGACCTTGGTGATCATATTTCACGAGGAAGCCACCAGTGTTAGATCAGTAAGGAAATGCAAACACAATTTAACAAAATATCTTCGCTATCCCATATAAAGAGACCGTACTTTTTGATATATTTACACATGTGACCTTATGATTGTATTTCAAAGAGCAGCATTGTATTTCGCAGTGCAGCCTTATATTTCATAGCGCAGCCTTGTATTTCACAGTACAGCCATGTATTTCGCAGCACAGCATTGTATTACATAGCGCAGCCACCAGTGTTACATATGTCAGGCCGAGTTCACGCAGATCACCGAGTTGTACCGACACCATGTGACCCACAATGAGGCCGCCAGCTCCATGTTCAAGTGTAACACATATAATCTGACCATCAGAGAGCCGCTTGACCTTGAGAAGCATGGGCAGCAACATCTCGACCGCAGGTAGTTTAAACCTATATCTTTTAGCTCCATTGCAACGAAAGCTGAAGGCTTATGGAAACGATTTCAACTCCATCGCCTGGGTAGAACTAGCACATGATGTATTTTGGGCAGATCTATAGGAAGTTCCAACAGTGGGAATCAAACCAATGACCTCCCGATCACTAGGCGGACACCATATCCAAAACATACAGTGGCAACCTACTGGACCGCAGGTAATCGCCAGTCCTTTAAATACCGTTCTTGGATAACTGGGCTTAATTCATGAACGGAAAATGTCATCTAAGATAAGCCTGTGCAGTCTGCACAGGCTAATCTTGTACGACACTTTTCGCCTGGACTGGATATATATATATATATATATATATATATAATATACACTGCAACTCCAATATAATGCTTTCCGTTATAACACTGAATGCAATATAACGCGGGTGGGTCTTGGATTCCGTTTTTGCTCCAACATTCCATTGTTTATTCAAATCCATGTTATGCAAATTCATGTATTTTCAGACAAGTCAAAGATGGCGGCGATCGCATCTTTATTGCTTTATTCAACCGTCAGTTCAACCGATTTTAATCGCTTCGAGGTAAAACAGCACCGACAGCTAATTGGTGTTAATCTGTTGTGTAATGTCAATAAAGGTGTGAAAATCTCGCGTGTAAGTGTTTATTACATGTATTCCCTATCAGAGCGGTTCGGTGCGCTAATTTCAAGTTAAGTGCAAGCAGGATAATTATAAAATTAAAGTTATTCAAAACGAAAAAAACATTCTTACTTTGATATGAATGCAGTTTATTAAAGGAGCGGCTTTAAAATATACTGCGCACAGTATAAAACAAGGTTTTCTGTAATTTCATTATCATTCTAGTATTTAGTCATTTAATTCAGTTCGTGTACGAGAAATTAAATAAATAATCTAGACGATATATTAACATGCTAACGCAGTGTAATTGTAAACAGAGATTCACTTTCATGTTTTCCCGGTATCAGAAAGTCCCCAGGAAGCACGTTTTTGCATGACGACGTAAGACGCAATAAAGCATTTCCTTGTTTATGTATCGTATTGCATTCAATCTTTATAAAAAATTCGCTTGTCCAATGAAAGCTCTGCCCCATAATGCACTGTTCTCTTTACACTTCTGAAAAATGGCGTGTGCATATAGTTGTGTTTATGAAATTCGTAGACATATTTATCTTCATAAGTGTTCAAGATTATTATTTTTTAAGTGATGTTGTAACTTGATTGGATTATCGGATAAATGTGCACATTAGAAAAGCGGTATGTATAATGTTAAATATACGACTCGGTTTATATGCATGTATTTGCGGATGACAACACAGCATGTTAATACACAGGACCTATATTATAGGCTATACTATACCTGTTGTTATAGCACCCTACAATACATGAGTTCAAACTTTATAACGCTGTTGCTTGTCTTGGACCCCGTCATCCGCGTTATATTGGAATTACAGTGTATATATATATATATATATATATATATATATATATATATATATATATATATATATATATATATATACGACTGGTATATTACATTTCATGAAAAAAGTTCATATTTTCAGTATATTCGGTAATAAAATTTCGCCATGTGAAATCGAAAGTACATCGCGAAAATAGGTGACATGACGATATACACACTATAAATAACGCAAGTAGATTTATCATTAGATATATATATATATATATATATATATATATATATATATATATAAATACTATCGCGACCGTTGGGCGAAGCCGAAATTCAATTTTGCAGAGTTAAGTCGACCTCGACCATTATGGCGAAGGTGACTTAATTCTCTTAATTAATTATTAATTACCTGTTAACTATTCCGCTTTAAAAATTAGTATGCTTGTAGAGCATGATATAGCAAGTATATTGATACATTTGAAGACGTTTTACAATAGAACATGCATTTTTCATGATTTTTCTTTAAAAAAAGTATGTATGTGGTTATGAAATCCAGCCTTAGGGCGCATTTTAA
This sequence comes from Dreissena polymorpha, assembly GCF_020536995.1. NCBI lineage: Eukaryota > Metazoa > Mollusca > Bivalvia > Myida > Dreissenidae > Dreissena > Dreissena polymorpha. The sequence goes on from NC_068364.1 coordinate 39,531,183, forward strand.
AATATGTGGATTTTATTCTTCTAAACCAATAATATATGTTTTCGGTTGGACCCTGTAAAGAACAAGTTTCGAACGCTGCAGATGTCTGTACATTTTACATTTCGTTGTTTTGTTGTTTAATATATAAGAAATACATTTCAAAATTTCGACTTGTCCAAAAACACTTAGTTTTCTTTTCTAAACCGGAAACTGCTACGCAGTTAATGGTAGCAATTACAGACTTAAGAAGCTCAGCACCTTAACGCTGATTTTGATCTTGCTGTGCTTACCAATTTTAACGGTATATAGTCATTGAATTCAAATTCGAATATTAAAATTGTATTACAGCGTCAACATTATATAACAACAATTATAGTATGAGTCAAACTAATTCTTGGGTCGTTTTAGTTGTGTTGTTGGTCATATTACAGATTGATTGTGCTAAAAAGTTTATTTTTACCATTTAAAACGAAAATTGGTCTTATAATTGTCAATAGTTGTTTAAAAATATACAAAAGTTAGAGCATACTCGTTTTTTTTGTATTACCATTTTTTTCAGCGAAATTTAAAACATGTCTTTATCTGTTCTTCAAAAATGCTTCTCGTCAATAACCCGTTTGAAAATTAAGAACAAAAATGTCTGAATGAGCGAAGTTTATAAATATTTTAATCTTCGTTATGAGAACCTCCTTTTGGCTAATTCAGATCTTATTTTGATTTTGACAATGCTATTCTCGCAACATATGTGTGTATACGTGTAATATGTGTTCAGTTGTATTGCCAAAATGGCTGTTATATATTTATTTCTATATTTAAATGAACCCTGCATTATCGAGACGTCAAATAAATGGAAGCTTTTAGGGTCTTTGACTAAAAACTTACATATGGGCATACCTATAGTACAGTCAGGCTCCTTTTCATTGGACAAATACTCGTATACTATGCTAAAATCCAACACGGCACATAATTAAACATTTAAGAAAACGGTTAAAATATGTATAAAAATATCACAACTTCTGAAATTTTGTTGACATACATGCTCAGAATTTAAAACGTAAATTTAGTATTAACAATTTAACAATTTTAAACGTAAGATCAACATTTCTATCCTATAAAACGCAGGAGCAACTTCAGATTTAACCGTAACAATGAACACATAGGTAGTAAAAGTTATGTAGGCATGCTGTACACAAAACATGGTCCCGAATGAATTACAGTTTATATGCGTGTAAACAACAATCATATAATTCTCGAAATATGTTTAGAAAAGCGCTTAGTTTGGAATTCCCCATTATGCTGAAAATTCACACACATAGAAAGTATCAGTTTGTCCATGAACTTAAATTATCCGACGACAAAAATGAAAGCGTTCAGGTACTTCGACTTAATGATCATTTAAGGGCAAACCCATTGTAGTCTTCTTTTCGTTGGACAAATACCTGTATGCTATGCTGAAATATATCATGGTATATAATTATCAACGGTAATAAAATATATAAAAGATATTACAATTTTCGTCATTGTGTTAAGGCACATGATCAGTAATTACAGGTGCTTTAAACATAACATTTATATCCTAAATAAACGCTCGGGCAACTAGAGTTATACTCTTATATATCGAATATATATTTAGAAAACGTTATAGACATGCTGAACATAAACATGGTCCTGAATGGATTCCAGTGGTAACACGTGTAAACAAACGTTATGCAACCCCATGAATATGTTTTAAACGCTTTGTTTAAAAATTCCCCGTAATGATGGAAATACACACGCATAGAAATTATCAGCTTGTCCATGCATGCAAAATAATTCAACTATTATGGTAAAATGTATATATTCCTTTATGCGTTTTTATTTGTCTACCATATATGTTTATTCAGGCGTACACTGTTTGCATATAATTCTTACATAACAATAAGGCGATATCATATTATTTCGTACAAATGAGAGTTTCAATGATATAAGTTTAATATTAACCAGAACAAATAAGTAGTGAGTCAAGTCAATTTACAATATACGTTAATATGTTAACGTTTTTTTTGGTATTAAAATACATCATAACATCTTCATTTTGTATATCATTAAATTTTATATAGATATAGATATTTAATTTGACACCATCAAGAGAATGCGTTTATATACTTCGACATAATACTGTTTTGGTAGAAAACAAACTAAATGTATGAAAGAAAATAACAGAAGCTAAAACTTTTATCACATGGCTGCAACACGCCCTTAATATAATAACATGGCAACACAAAACTTTTTATTGATACGTTCTTTTCTTCCAGCAAGTCCGTGTGAATATCAAAGCGCTAGGGGCACTGAAGTTGTTCGCTGTTGTATAATCTTAGACGCAACTCAGTTTTCAAAATTATGTTATAGCATTTTATATCGCAAGTTTGAAATGAATACACCCCATTCAATTTATAAAGAGTGTGTCTTAAAGCACAGGTTGAGATGGGTTTTTTATAACATAAATAAAAAAGATGATTTAAGCTTCATTTTGGGAAAACAGGGCTTTTTGCATATGCATTAATTGTCATCCCAGTACCAGATACTGTCTTTAAACGAAAAACACCATACAATCAGAAAGTGTCGTCCTTGATTAGCTTGTGCGAATTACACAGGCTCAATGTGTACAGGCTAATCATATTTGACATGCATTAAGGCCCGTTTTCTCTGAAAGCAGCCAATATATACAGATTTCAATGATAAACACTAGACTTGCCAATGTCGTCTTACAAGCTGTTAAACACTATTGATTAAATACACACACTGCAGTAGTAGCGCAGACGCTCCTAACATTCGTCTTCTGCATAATGTCAATGCAGGTAGTGCAGGCAGGAAGTGGTTATCGTTCATAGCATAGCTTACAGCAGACTTACTTGCAGTTATCGTTCATAGCCTAGCTAAAGCAGACTGAATTGCAAAACTGCCTCTCTACATTAGTTGTGAGCTAAAGCTCACAACTAAACACCAACCATAACATTTCACAATGTTGAAAATGCAACCTTATTCTGAAAATGTATATAAAATAAATAAAAATAAAGCTATCCGTGTAAGTATGAATAATCAGATAATATTATGAACTAGATTGTTGACAATGCTACTTTCCCAACATCTGTGTTTACACATGTGATTATTAGAGAAAGCATTTGTTAAAGAAAATGGTTTTTATGCAAAGTTCATTCAGTATTAATATGACGAAACAAAAAAACTAGTTCATCTTAGCAGTTGGATTTAAATTTTGCATCTGTTTAAATGGTGATATACTATTAAAGTCGTCAACGTTTTTGTTGCCAAAATCATTGTTATAGACTTATTTCTTTATATAAATTGAACTTAAATTATCCGACGACAAACATTAAAGCTTTAAGGTACTTCGACTTAATGCTGATTTAATGGCAAACCCATAGCGCAGCCTTCTTTTCGTTGGACAAGTACTTGTATGCTATGCTGAAACCCAGCAGGGTACGTAAATATACATTCACAAAAACGGTAATAAAATATATAAAAGATATCACAACTTTTGAATTTGTTAACGTCCACTATCAGAAATTACATGTTCTTTAATACATAACATTTCTATCCTAAATAACATACTTTTAGTAGAAAACAATATAAATTCCTAAATAAAATTATCAGATTCTAATACTGTGATCACATTTCTGCAACAAGCCCTTAATATAATAACATGACAACACAAAACTTTTTTATTGATATTTTTTCTTCCAGCAAGTCCCAAAGAATGAAACCAAACATAACAGTTCAGACTGTGGAAAATGCAACCGAATTCTTAAAATGTATGCAAAAATACATTATTATAAAGCTTGTTGATGTCAACAAGACAATTGATTCCCATTTTAAATAAAAATTGTTTGTATTTTACATATACCTCATGCTGATACATATTTGTACAATAAACCAAATATTAAAAACGACAAAAGAGAAATTTGGTCGAAACAAATCATAAGAATGTTTAAAAAGAAATAAAACACGAAGTACAAATCGAACTAATGAATGACGGGTCATACGAGCGAACAATATGAGACAGCGCCTTTGGCCTGTTGCGGATAAAAGTGTTAAAATACGACACTCGGACACTTAAACACTTAAAGAACTTTCCATGTACAATGAGTTGCTGACTTCGACTAGCTAGCATTCATTTATATACTTCTCAGTCTGGATGTTTTTGTTTTTATGATTTTTTATTTGTATAATTATACATTGTTTACTTTCTAAATGCCTTTAAGTTTTATATGATTATCAACAATCCCCTCTCTTTTCAGTACATATTTTACTGCTTGTAAAGGAATTTTTTTTAGGTGGTAAATATCATATAAGTTATACTTATTTTCCTTACTTTATATTTCGGTTCTATTAATATACACAACCAAGGTGTACAATTTGGCTCTTTACACCCATAATTGCATCTTCTTCCTGACCATGTGCGACGATGCTCTGAATAATTAACTATATGAGGTTATTTCTTGAAAGCTTTTTTTTTTCAAAAGATGGGATGTAATTGATACTTGTTCGTTCATTGCATCGTGCCTCAGAAAATTGTAGCGCTGTTGTTCTGGTTTCTTCTTACCATAGAGTAATTAATTTGTAATTAAATTGAACATTTGTAGTTCTCTTTTATTGCCTTTTAATTTGTGTTACAATCCTATCAGGTAAATGTTTATTTACACGTATGTGTGTTTTGAATATCGCTGGGCCAAATGTGAGGTTGAGCGCTCTAAAACCGGTTCAAACCCCCAAATGCTTAGCATTGACCGTTCCAATGCGGTGACACCAGCTTTATTCAACGGCCTTTGTTATGTGTGTTGTTTTGTTATGTTCTATGCTGTGCTGATCGGCAATTGGTCATAGGCCGTAAATAAAGCACCAGGCGCGGTTGATGATGGGAATGCTGTGCCGCTATGGCAGCTGAAGTTTCACCTTGTTTACCTTCATTACAGTGGCATTGAACCTCAAAGTTATGACATCAATATGTACACAAATTTCTAAAATGATTTTTATTTCAAAATACATAAATACATTTCCCGTGAGATATTTCCAGTTTATACCAGTATTATATGTTCAAATTATATTCTTAATTTCATGTTTTTTTGAAGACTTTGCCCATTTGGGCCCTTCAAAAGTGACATAGCCCCTCGGCGTGAACGATTTTGTTGCCAAAATCATTGTTTTAGACTACTTCTTTATATAAATTGAACTTAAATTATCCGACGACAAAAATGAAAGCGTTCAGGTACTTCGACTAAATGCTGATTTAAGGGCAAATCCATAGTACAGGCTCCTTTTCGTTGGACAAGTAACTTGTATGCTATGCTGAAACCCAGTATGGTACGTAAATATACATTTACAAAAACGCTTATAAAATATATACCGGTAAAAGATATCACAACAGTTGAATTGTGTTAACGCCCATGATCAGAAACTACATGTACTTTAAAACATAATATTTCTATCCTAAATAAAGGCTGGAGCATATAGAGTTTTACTCTTATATAATGATCGCATATTTAAAACACGTTAAAGGCATGAACATTAAACATGGTCCTGAAAGGATTACAGGGTATACGCGAGCAAAAACAAATTATGCAACCCCAGGAATATGTTTTAAAAAGCGCTTTGATCAAAATTCCACCTAATTCTAGACATACACATACAGAAAGAATAAGTTTGTCCATGCAAGCGAAATAATTAAACTATTATGGTTTAATGTATATTTTTCTACATGCGTTTTATTTGACTACCATAGATGCGTATTCAGGCGTACACTGTATGCATATTACATAATTATATGGCGATATTAAAATCAGTTTTTCGTACAAATGAGAGTGTCAATGTTATAAAGTTAACATTTATCCAGAAAATATAGGTGATGAATCAGGTCAATTTAAAATAAGCGTTGACGTTTTTTCTATATAAAAAGTACAACATAAAATCTACATTAACTATGTATTGTTAATTGTATATGAAGATATTTAAGTTGACCCCATCAACAGAATGCGTTCATATACTTCGACATAATACTGTTTTAGTAGAAAACAATATAAATGCATGTAAGAAATTATCACGATCAAAAATTTTGATCACATTGCTGCAACAAACCCTTAATATAATAACATGACAACTCAAAACTTTCTTATTGGTACTTTTTTCTTCCAGCAAGTCTGAGTGAATTAAACCAACCATACGTTTCAGACTGTAGCAAATGTAACCTAATTCTGAAAATGTATATAAAAATACATGATAATAAAGCTATCCGTCTAAGAATGGGTAATCAGATATAATTATACAATGTTTTATCAACTAGATTGCTGCCAATGCTATTTTCCCAACATCTGTGTTTACACATGTGATTATAAGAGAAAGCAATTTTTTAAGAAAAGGACTTATTTTTATGCAAAGTTATATCAGTATTAATATAACGAAACATAAAAATAAATAAAATATTTCAACCCATCATGGTACATAATTATACATTCACGAAAACGGTAATAAAATATATAAAATAATTCACAATTTTCGGAATTGTGCTAACGTACATGGTCAGTAAATATGGGTACTTTAAAACATTTTATTTATATCATAAATAAACGCTGAAGCAAATAGAGCTTTACTCTTATGTAACGAACACATATTGAGAAAACGTTATAGTCGTGCTGAATATAAAACATGGTCCTGAATGGATAACAGGGTATACACATGTAAACAAAAGTTATGCAATCCCAGGAATATGTTTTTTAAGCGCTTTGTTTAAAATTTCCCGTAATGCTGAAAAACACACATACAAGCCCTTAATATAATAAAATGAAAACACAAATTATGATCCTTTTTCCTGCATTAAATCCGAATGAATCACACTAAACAAAAATTTCACACGTGGGAAAATGCAACCTAATTTTGGAAATTTATATAAAATAAATAATAATAAAGCTATCAGACTAAGTATGAATAATCATGAACTAGATTGTTGACAATGCCATCATCTGTGTTTACACATGTGTTTTAAGAGAAAACATATGTCAAAGAAAAAGGATATATGTTTATGCAAAGCTAGTTCAGTATTAATATGACGCAATATAAAAATCAATGAACTATTTCAACTAAGCATATTGGATTTTAATTGTACAACTATTTAAATAGTGATGTGCTATTTCAGGTCTGAACATTATGTTGCCAAAATGTTTTCGTTATAGATTTATTTCTTTATATGAATTTAACTTAGATTATGCCGACGACAATAATGAACGCTTTCAGATACTTCACTTAATGCTGTTTGAAGCGCACATCTATATTAAAGGCTTCTTTTCGTTGGACAAATAATTTTATTCTATGAAAAAATCCATCATCATTCATAGTTATACATTTACGAAAACGGTAACAAAAAACGTAAGATATCGCAATATTTTTAATATTGTTAACATACATGTTCAGAAATAAGTCTAAAACATTACATGTCTATCCTAAACGCTTAATAAAAAAATTAATGTTAAAAATAACATAATTAATATTACAGAAAGCATTGGTGGTTTAAATCGGTTAAATCCGTTGGCATGCTGTACCTTAAACTTGGACCAGACCAGAGGATTCACACGTGTAAACAAATATTATGCCTCCCTGGAAATGTTTTCAGACAAGCAATGCGTACTACATTTTAGCTAGTCTTTGTGAGAGAAGCGACAAATTACATGAAAACAGAAAGCTGCAATGCAAAAAATTGGAGTAAAACTGCGGTCAGCGCTTTGTTAAGAGAATAATCATGCTTTTTATTCTCCTGAGCACGAAGTGCTCAAGGTGAGCTTTTAGGATGGTCTGATGTCCGTCGTCCGTCCGTCGTCAACATTTGCTTTAAACAGCATGTCCTCTGAAGCTGCTGACTGGATTTTGATTAAATTTTCAGGAATGATCAGTGGATAATCATCTACAAAAGTTATATAAATCGTTCCGCTCCGCTGATTAAGTAGGTCACATAAGCTAAACAAATGATTTTCCACTTAATCGACATCTCCTATTTAACCAATGCATGGCTCTTGACCAAACTTCACAGGAATGATCCGCGGATGGTACTCTACCAAGTTACATAACTAGTTCCGTTAACATGCATTATACTAGTAGGTCACAGGAGCACTTAATCGACATTCCATCCTAAACCAATGACTGGATTTGGATTAAACTTTACAGGAATGATCAGTTGATGATCCTCTTTTCTCATTAAAATAGCAGTTCCGCTCCAATGCTTAATTAAGCAACAAGAGCTAAAAAAAGATATTCACTTTAATGACATCTCATTCTTAACCAATTATTGGATCTTGACCAAACTGCACAGGAATGATTCTTGGATGACCTTTAAACAAATGGCTAAAATCGTTCTGCACCACTGAACAAGATGGCCATCAGAGCTAAAAATAGAAATGCCTTTAAACGACTTCTTACACTATGCCATTTATTTTCTTTAAAACTTCACGTGACTGTTCTTGGTGACACTTAATAAAGAAAATAAGCCAAAATCGCTCATTTTGATACAAGTACATACACTTTTGCGCTGACCTAGACACAATGGAAGTCGAATCTGAATATAGATGCCAAAAAGAGCGATGTTCAACAGGTGAGCGACATATGTCCATTTTGGCCTTCTTGTTTATTGTCGGTTGGTCTGTGATTTCCTCCTCATTATTTGTATTGTAAGACTCCATTTCATAATAAATACCAGTGACAGGATCATGGAAAAATAATAAGTTCTGTCCAATCCTTTTGAAAATGTTTTATTTTATTTTTTTGTCTGTTTTGAGGGTTTTATTCAAATCAAAACTGTAACATCCAAAACGATACAACTACATATACATATAAGTGCATAAAATATTAACAGTGGTTACATAAAAAATAGTAGTTCAAAACTTGGTTAAAAAGTAGGTAACACATCTGAACATTCAAAATTTACAACAAGCAATAATAAAAAAAATCTACCAAAACAAAACAAAATAAGGAACATGTATAAACAGATACACGTCTTTTGAAAATTGTTAAGTGACAAAAAGTAGTTCACCAGAGCAACTGACTACCGTCTTCAACTTCCCTGCATAGTGTACAACCCTTGTCTTTGACCTAACTTAAAGGTGTGTTTTGAAATACTTAATGTCTGAAAATTAATGTGAACGTTAATCAGATCCCGGTAATATTAATGTCTACATTACAATGTTTTTACACGTCCCGCAGGCGCTCAGAAAGCGGAAAAACCAACAGAGCGCAAGTTCTAAATAAAATATATTAGCACAAGCCAAGTAGACATGGTCCCTAAAATTTGTACCGGGCTCAAAGATGTTCAGCGAAACTCCTATATCTACTATACGAAAGATAGAAGGGACAAAGTTGTGCCAATTGGTTATGAATGTTAGTTTATAACCCAGAATATGTATTTTTCCTGCCTCTGTTGCAAACATTGACCAAATAAAGCAGGGTCGGATAAACTAGTTGATATCCTGCAGTACATCACGTGACCGTGATCTAACCGTAAGTATGTATTCCTACGCGCCGATTAACATGTTCTAATATTTGACCTTTGAAATTTATTGGGACGCATCATGAATGTTATCGTTATATTATATATCATCCTTTTGTCTTCTTTAAAATATATTACCGAACCAGCTTTCCGTATTTATAATTTTCATTTACTTGATTACGCAATGTATGACGTATCTAGTGTGACGTCATTTCTCAGATAAAACATACTATCTAGATAGATAGATCTAGTTTCTCTCAGTATTTTAGGGACAACAATTTTGACGCGGTGGTTTTAACCCTGTTTTTTTTAATATTTTAAAGCATCGAACGAATCATAAACGTAGATCTATTTCGGATTGTGTGTTTGTCATTCATAAGTGTTAACTTCGATAGGAAAAAAATAATTCGCTACGACAGGATTACGATTTCGTAAATCGGCATTCGAACCCGAATCCATCCATGAGCCATCTGATGATATTGATCATATGATATTGGCCTGGGTTCCTCTTCCAATTAAGCTATCTGACCTTTTAAAAAATATGTAGGTAAACTGCAATGTTGTATAATAGCATGATACCTTGCTTAAGAAAATTTTACAAAGAATTACATTTAATTTATATTTTGTTATGATTTAGAACAGTATATTGTCAGTTCAAAAGCTCAAATGAGTTAATGTTTGAAAAGCCCACAAAAGCTTCTGTTTGTAAAAATGATGCTAATTAATTTGCCGACTGTGTATAGTTGAGATAAAATCACCTTATTTTGCACAAATCTGGTAAAATATATATGGTTTGAATACCAACTGCGGATAAGAGCAACAGAACAGTCCTTGTAACTAAATAACTCTAATATTTTAATAAGTAATTATCTAAACCATAAAGTGACCTATACTTCGATAATTATGTATACCTGAAGAGAAGATATATCGAAGGTGAATATTGCGTAACACATGAAACTATACACGGTTTTTCAATAAATAGGAACAATGCCTGTCGCCAGGTAATAACGACACATTGACGATATAAAACACGGGCTATCCTTGTTATACATTATAAACCCATTCATATAAAATAAAAATTAATCGTAGTTTGGCATTTCAGATCAAATAGTTAGCAAAAGTGATTTAACAAAACATCTAATTTAAATGTCCGTTACTGTCGCCTTCTCATATTAATTACATTATACCATCCACATATAAGTACCTCTGTGATACTGTTGGTTTTAAACAATGCATTTTCTTCGAAACAAATATGTAAATATGTAAATGTAAACTATTGCAGCACCAATTGCTACGGGGAAGTCAAACAGAATGTTTCAATTGGAAAACAACACTCGCGTGAATATTCAGAACCTTTATGAACAGTATTAGATTTAGCAATAGTGCTTATAATAAATTAAACTTTCGGTTTACTGGTATAAATGAATATACCCACACAATAATGGGCTAAAGTCAAAGAAGTTGAATAGTATATCAGAGGGGGTAATCACGTGACAAACAAGATGGCGACGTCCATGCCGAGGCAGGTATTTTTCGTCGTTTTATACCCTTTATTACTTGTATTTTTTTATGCCGCTCATTTTCCAGCCATATTAGGAAGAAAGTTACTGGCTACTATTTCATAGTAATATTCGCTCTACATTTCGACTTTACTCGGTGCGAAATTTCTTAGCGGAATGACCTAATTAGGGCTCCATTAAGAAAATTTGCGGGGAGTCAAGTCGAGATATTTAGCGAATTTAAATACGAAATATACGCTAATCACCTTTTACTGATATGGCTGGAAAGTGAGCGTCATTTAAAAAATAAACAGAGGTAATAAAGGGTATAAAACGGCGAAAAATAATTGTCTCGGTATGGACGTCGTCATCTTGACTATCACGTGATTACCCCTTCTGGTATATGCGATCGCAGAAATGTCCGTGACGATAAAATATCCGTGACTTGTAACATATATAACGTTTCAGGCATGTTGGGAGATTGGGATTTATACTTCCATTGTGTTTATTTCATTGCAATGGTTTATAAAGAATGCTAGCACTTATGTGTGTGCCTAAATTATATTATGTTAATATTGTAAATCTGCAAAGGAACAGTTTGTGTGGTCTAAATGCTCAGTTAACACTATTTTCACAAGTAATATATGTCACACTTAAGAAATATTTTGTATAGATAATGCCATTATCATCCATTTCTGCATGTTTAGCGCGAAAGCTCTGTATCGGCTATTGTTTAATGTTTGCTTCACACAATACATTTTTCAATGTTTATTAAATTTCCGTTACTCTATAGTGTCGTTTAAATTTATTGAAGTGCACTTATATAGGAAACAGAACGAATAAACATATGTAATTAGTGGTTCACCTCAGTCATAAATATGATTATTTTGTAATTAACATTATATCGAAATCAACACAACACGTTTATACAAATACAAAACTTGTGTTCAGTACATATTTAAAAAAATGAGACAACACAATTTTTCTTTCTTCATTTGATCATTGAAATTTTCGTGAGATAAAAAGAAACACTTCACTGACGGTCTCTACAAACAGATAGGCATCTTCAGAATGAGGTACTTTTATTGTAAAATCCTCTGTACATTATACAGTCGTTTATATTCTGCATATTTGACAATAAACAAAGTAACAGACATTTAGAGTAGGCTCTGTTGAATAATATACACGGGCACAAACAAACCATCATATATAAAAAAAGTATAATAGATATGCATGTAAAACTTCGCATGTACGTGTGTGATGGATATGGCTCCTCAATAAACATATCAAAAACGCATGCGTAAATATTTTAAAAAAAATCAATTGTACACCCCTGGTGTTCCTATTTATTGAAAAACCGTGATAAACAAATTGTGCAGCAAACAAAGATTGGTATATACCAAGGAGCTATATAATAATCTATTATGTATGTCCTTGGCATTTCCTCCTTAAAACACTAAACAATCAACTAGAACCTACAATGTAAAAATTTAGAACAGCCAACTGCTGCTACCTTCTCAATTATAATTTTCACTGGCATCAGCAATGATTTCTCCATGTTGCATACTGTACTTAGATTTCACAAGGGCCAGGCAGCATTTTTGTTTTATTTTCCTTTGTGAGCATTTAAAGTCAAAGTAATTTCAAATTACCATAATTGAGGAATAAATGCAAGGTAGGTCAGCGATAATTATGTCACCCACCAAAACATATTATTTAATACCATTGATATAACACTTTGATAATTTTACACTTGTAAGTATATATTTTTTAAGTACCAAATACTAGGATTAAATTAATTTGTATATTCCTAACTACTGTTTAAACGTCATTTTAGTTAGCGACTGTCACGTCACCCACCGTACTCAAGGTAGCGACTATCACGTCACCCACCGTACTCAAGGTATAGAATGTCAAGTCAGCCACTGTACTAAAGGTAGCGACTGTCATGTCACCCACCTCAAAGTTATTTATATTTTATTTGAATTTATGTTTTAAATATGGTTAATCACATTTGATCACATCTTTTGATTGCTTGAATCAATCACATTTTATAGTATCTATAAACATTGCACTATTAGTATTTGTAGTAATTATCAAATAATTAATTTAGAATGTTCTTTACCAGAAAGGTTAGCCCAGATGTCAATAAGAGCACTATCTCCCTCACTATGAGATATTGTCAAAGGTAGCAATATTTGTTTGAATCATGCCATTTTGTGAGGCATAACAAGTAAGCTAAATTCTTGTATTTTTTGCAATAGAAGAGAATAGATATCACGGTACCTGAACCACGTGACTTTTTCGGCTATGTGTGGGACAATCGGATGTAAACAAAACGTCGCTTCAGGTAACCTTTTGATAATTTCTTCATTATTTCAAAACCATTTAAAAAACAAAACAAAGACGAGTGCCCGGTCATTGTAAAAAGGCACAACTTTGTTAAGTTTGCGCAAAATTAATTAAGTATTTTTTTCCAAAAAGTGCAACCGCGTGTTTGAAAACACATGATGTGAAATGCTATGTGTGGTATATTTTTTGTTCAATCAACAAAACATTGATAATAATATTGTCGAGGGTTTAAAAATAGGGCGGGACATTGTAATTCTTCATAGAGAAGCTACTTACATTGTATGTTTGCGCAAATACATCTTATTCGGAGTGTGTGTATATAAATGTTATACTGCTATGTGTTGGATACATTTTTTAAATGCTATGTGTGGTATACAAGAATTCTGCATTTAATCTGAACACAGTTTTGTAAGAATCTAGAACATAAACTTTAGTCTGTCCTGAAAATATATCAAATTAACCAAATGTTACATTATTGAATACTGAAGTAATCGTGTAATGATTAACCAATTTATGTTTAACTGAACTTAATTCTTATTAAAGCATACATGTTATGTTGAAATATAATATTTCTTTGTTTTATTTATTGTCTTTAAATAAATATAATGATTGATATTTCTGCCTGATTATTGAATTTGGTCCATTTTTTAATGAATGACAAAGAAAATAAATAAGAGCACATGCTTTAAAATGGGTTTTACTTCTTTTGTTTTTCAGACTTGAAAAGGATTAGTCGAAAGATCTGTAACGCTTTTAAGGTTCGAAGCTGTGTAAGAACTACATGAACACCATCAAACCACACGGAAGGTGATATGTGGCAAGTTAAAAATCAAAACCACGGTGACAGAGACAGGGACCCCGCTTCATTCTGTGATGTTTATGGAAAGCTATTTCAACTAACTACGCAAACATACCATTTAACATGTATTTTTGCATAAGCAAAACAAAGTGTGTGTATTGATATGTGTGTATATTTATCGGTTTGTATCTATGTTATTACTAAATTGATTAGATGAATATAAAATCTGATAATGTGTGTTAATAAAACAGGTGTTTCATAACAAATAATTTAAATCCAATGATGCGTGTTTGTGGTCTATTCCAATATCATCTCCATTTGAACATCTTCGAATCCAATAATGCTTGTTTTGTGGTCTATTCCAATATAATCTCCATGAATATCTTCAGTATATCAAAATAAACACGTCATTAATAATACCATTACTTTATAACTAGCATGCACATGTAACAATAGAAATTAAAGCGCCAAATACATAAGAAGTACATTAGTATTCACAAAGAAATTGTAATCAGTCAATTTATGAATTTGCAAATCTTGCTATTCAAACATATGAATGCTTCAATTAAGTCATAACAAATGATCATCGCCAAAACGTCTTGACTTGTGGGGGTCATTATGCCAACAAACATATTGAATTGCATCAATACTTAATTTACTCAAATTCAAATGAAAGCTGATAACTGACAATAGTTTGAGATGTTTAATGAAAATACCCATTCGCCCCGGTCATGAAAGGGCGCTGCAAGATCTTGTTACCCACTGCACCAAGTAATTAACATTAAATCATATAATGTTGTTCAATTTGTTGAAATGTCAAATTTTTATGTAATGTTTACTTTGATTGTTTTCTTTCCCTGCAATACTTGCACCATCTGGTAATAAATCAAACAGTCATTTAAACTTTGGAACATTTACTATACATGTTTGTATATGACAACTTTTCATTGATCAAGATATCAGTACGTCTCTTGAAGGTGCTTCCAAAAATACTTTAATCTCCTGAAAAGAACAAAATACAACTGATATAAAACTGTTAAACTTAAAAAATAGCATGTGTGATATATCAGATAGCTCAATAGGATTTACATACAAATACATGATTTTCCAGAAAAAAATGTCATTGATCCTAGTGTCTATTTGTTTAAAAATGCTTATGATCTCTTTATGCTTATTTATTAAATTCGTTACAGTCAAAAATGCCTACACATTCCTGCTAAAAAACACACAACTAACACTTTTGTAGTTTTGTTGCAATAATATTCACATGACATCTTGCACAAACAATCCTTACGATTTTGTGTATTAAACAAGTGCATTAGTCGGCAGTAACAATTCACTGAAAATTCAACATTTTGTAACAATATATTTTATAGAAACAAACAAGAAAAAGTTTGCCCAACGGAACTTTTTTCCTGTCCGTGCGTGGGTGGCTTTGTGTTAGGAGATCCCCGACCGTGTTTTGACCTCTCTGCCACACTTGTTCGCAAACAAAGGCATTCTAAAAGTAAACAAAATATGAATATAAGTTATCGACAATCATGATAATTTATAGTTACATGAACGTAGGATTATCATATTTAAGGCGCGCAAAACACTAACAACAATGTTTATTGACCAACTTTTGTTATTCAGACAGACTTTAAATGTAATTGACGTTAATGTCAATCTTTCGATTCTCTAGTTTAGTTTGTATACCACACAAAGCATTTAAAAAAATTTGTCCCACACATAGCATCATTACATTTTCATAACACACACTCCGAATCAGATGTATTTGCGCAAATATACAATGTATGTAGCTTCTCTATGAAGAATTACAATGTCCGCCCTATTTTTTAAACCCTCGACAATATTGTAATCTACGTTTTGTTGATCGAATAAAAAATATACCAAACATAGCATTTCACTTCGTGTGTTTTCAAGCACGCGGTTGCACTTTTGGAAAAATTACTTAATTAATTGAGCGCAAACTTACCAAAGTTTTGTGTCTTTTGACAATGACCGGGCACTCGTCTTTGTTTTTTTGAAAATGGTTTTGAAATAATGATGAAATTATCAAAAAGGTTACCTGAAGCGACGTTTTGTTTACATCCGATTGTCCCACACATAGCCGAAAAAGTCACGTGGTTCAGGCACCTTGGATATGTACAATATCAGATAATAAAGTTTGGTCATGTTGAAATGATACTCAAATGTGATTTACCACCTTTAAATTTAAATGTAATGCATGGCTTAGACAGTGAAAGAAAAACACTATGTGAAATGATTATGAAATCGAGTATTTGACTGTGCAGATTGTTGTTTGAAAAAGTTTGGTACCTGAGTACATGCCGAACCAATCGCGTGTTTGTTCCTCAATGGCAATCGTCCAATAAATAATAGCACTTACTTGTTTTGTCATCATTTTTAATAAAAAGTGCGAGTAGCGGTCGGTGTTGACACTTGCTATGTACACACAAAACGGTGACGTCATTCGTTACTTGGATACATTTTGTGATGACGTCATCGAACGGGGAAGTCCCTGAATGAAGACAAATGTTTTACACGAAGAATGCTGATGCTTTATTCGAAATATAGTAACAATAATAATAAATAGAGAGAAGAATTTTAAAATATTTAAAAGCCGTAAATTTGATCTTTTTTTCTATTTTATCATTATGATCAATCAGGAGACGCTGGTTATTTACTTCCAAAATTTCCAGTTCCGGTTTCGGATATCAGGTTCGGTTGCGCGCGAAGATACCAAACTTTTCAAAACAACAACCTGTGTAGATCTACAGTCCAATACACGTGTTAACGTAATGCGAGCTGTCGAGCCGCCTACGGCGGCTCAGCGAGCTCGCTATTAAAAGTACATGTTCATGTGCAGATAAGAGGTGGGATGTGCAAAGTTGCTTTTACAATCACAGTTAGCTGTTAAAAACATTTATCACTCAAAACTGAGTTCATTGGTTGTATTAATGTTTTTTCAAAGACGAATTGAAATGCCTGATTTATCAGCTTGGTTTGGGTGTTTGGAATATAGATGGTACCAGCTTGCTAATTTGCAAAAAAACAAACAATACTTGTCGTCTATCGTCAACTGTTGTGCGCGTGTGCGAACATTTTTACTTCAACAATAAATCCTCTTAACCTCTGGACCAATACTGATAAAACTTGTGTTTTTCTAAAATGTATATAGTAGGAACTTACAAAAATCATCTTCTTCATAACGGTAAACACTAGTAAATGCATTGATTGTTATTGTAATGTAATGTACACATGTACTCGCTTACAGCGCGAACGGCCCTCCCAATCTGCACATTACCTGAATGCGTCTGAAATGCATTTTAGGGCGATGTCTTCGAAGTTAAAAACGCAGTCAATTCCTAATTTTTGAGAAACGGACCTACCCATAACATTCATCTATTACAACTCTATAAATAATACCTTGTTATAGAAATATATAATAGACATTTGTTTCAAATAACTATCATCGATGATAAATTTATTATAATGATTTTGATAAAATATCTTTGACGAAAGCTTGAATATGCAATATTTTCATCATGATGCACCAATAATTTTTACGACCGTTTGACAGCTGTTATGATATCTTCATTAATCAACTTACGCGTCCAATGAACTGGAATCTGTTCTTTATTCGTTTCGAGTGTGGTTAGAATAACGTTTAACTTTCACAGGCTCGTAGTTGCCTGTTGTCATGGTACGCAGCTGACTACACATTGTCCGAAGAATTAAAAAAAGAGAAGTTCAAATCTACAATAAAAAAATGACCCCTTAAAGGGATATGGTGTGTATTTCTTGCGACCAAGACTCCGACCACTGTTTACAGCATTCAACATCCAAAATAATAAAATTAGTAAAATACCATTAATGTGGTTCCGCTTATTTGTACTGGTAGTAAACTGGTATTTAATCGTACAGTACTGTAATATCGTTTAGACATACCCCCCTTGAAAATGTGTGTCTGCCGCGATTATTCAAATTGGCTGGCATGCAATCTTCATTTCCTCCATATCCCAATATTTTGCTTTAATACCCACCGATCAACGACGAGATACGATTCAAAATGCATAACTGTCACATTAAGAATTTTGCAAAGACTGATGCACTTCAAAATAACACGGTAGGGTTATTTGTGCCATGTAAACAAGCGTTGCATTGAGAATCCAACAAAATGGTTGTTCATTGTAATATAGGCTAAATAAGTGCAAGTGCAAAGCAAATGGAGTCAATATTATTACATGTTCATGCAGTCTTATCGTGTTACACCGTTTTCATACAAGTAAAATGCGATCAGTATGAATTTTATATAAATAAAAAATGAATGCACATGGATTTTATAAAAGATTACAAACTTTTGAACAAATATAATGGTGTTTCCCAATCTTTCCGCTGATAAGGTCGAGTGATGACGCGCACTAGTTTTATCCAGTGTAAACATCTTTCCATGTCCACATTTGGCTTTTGAAAGGGTAAAAACGGTACACACCAGTCATATGCGGTTTGTGGCAATAACGGCTGTCACTATTGCACGTTCCCCAACTGCATCTTTTTGTTGGCATTACGACGTTTTAATGAAAATATAGCGAACTTCTCAAATGTAAGTTATCGGTTTAAATTTTCGCGCCAGCCTTTGTTTGTACCTACCGCGCGTGCTCAAATATCGGAAAA